>NW_028229436.1:1076605-1336996 GCF_041138505.1 Cibotium barometz | reverse complement strand
GGTTTGCAGGTCATATCTCCTGATGTCATTGGAGCTAGAGAGTCTTTGTTTCACTTGGTTCGTCACCAAGTATTAGATGTTTCTGCAAATGAATTGGAAAGAGATATTTCTGTGGATGAGGTGGAAGATGTGTTGAAGCATTTGCCTAAAGGAAAAATTCAAGGATAGGATGGGCTCCCTAAAGATCTTTTCACGAAGTATGTTGATGAGTTGAAGGTCCTTCTTGCTTCTATTTTTTAGGAGGTGTGGAATACAAGTATCATGCCCTGTGAGTTGGAAGATTGGGCTTGTACGTTTATTGCCTAAAGTTCCATCCCCGTTTAATCTACATCAATGGAGACCAATCACATTGATGGGGGACATGTATAAGATATTTGCAAAGGTCTTGGCCAACAAGCTGCATCGATTTCTTCCGACTTTGATTCATCCAAGGCAATATGGATTTATTAAAGGTTGAAATATTTTGCATAATATATTGAATGTATAAATTGGAATTTATTATGCAAAGGCTTCGAGGCAAGAGGTGGTTATGATTCAACTGGATATTGAAAAGGCTCATGATCACATTAATTGGTCTTTTCTTTCATATCTTATGCAAGCTATGGGATTTGTCTCTCACATGACTTCTTTGATTTATAATATTAGCCAACATGCAATGTCTAGGATTATGATTAATGGTGGGGTGACTGAGCCCATTCATTTGACGACATCGGTCAGGCACACGGATGCCCACTTAGCCCCCTCTTATTTGTAATTGTTACACATCCAATCTTATCTCGACTGGATAAGCTAGTGGAGGACGGTGAAGTTGTAGGACTTACTCTTCCAAGAAGAGATCAGATGGTTGGCCAGACATTGGCAGATGATTCTTTCATGTTCCTTAAGGCTTATAGAGATAATGTTCAAAAGGCTATGGCTATTTGGGATACTTTTGGTTTTGCTTCAGGCTATGGCTATTTGGGATACTTTTTGGTTTTGCTTCAGGGTTATATATTAATATACAAAAATCTGTTATGATAAGATGTACCGAGAGTGATTTGCTTGGTTTGGGATGGAATGGGAGGGTCATACAAAGGTGATGCATCACACACCACTTAGGTTATTCGATTGGAGTTGATGTTGATTCAGAAGATTTGTTGGCATGGATTTCTACAAGGATAAATGATAAGTTTGTGTATTGGAAATCTCAGGGTTGGCCTATCCATGTTCGACTCAAAGTGGCACAATACACTATGATTATCTCATGATATCTTTTTTCTGGCCTTTATTACCATGGGCGGGCAAAGTTTTGCATCAGATACAATAACCAATTAGATTTATGCTATGGAAAAGAGCCAGAAATAAGCCAGGGCAGAGATGTAGATTTCTTGGAAACATGTTACTACTCTGAAGAAGAGTGGAGGGGCAGCCCTATTAGATGTCGATTACATATGGTCACTAGGAGATGGCCTTTATTGATATGTGTGTATATCAAGAGCCATGGGTGGTAATGGCTAAGGCTCTCATAGAGGAGTCGCACTTGTGCACGGTAATACCAGGATTGATAATACATGGTGAGATGTAGTGAATGGTTCCCAACAAGTTCAAGTGGTGGCTTCACCTCTCCTTTTTCATTTGATTATCTCATGGAAGGAGGTGTTGGCACACATAAATGGAAGCCTTCATTCAGTGGTGGTAGTTGTGCAGTTGAATTCTATGGTGGCAGTTGTGCAGTTGAATTCTATGGTGGTGGCAGGTGAGGTGTTTTGCTACTTCACGATTTCTGGACTAGCCTGACAAACTTGTTGGACAGCCAATATTCAATAGTATGACTCGATTGGGACTAATGCAAATTATGGATGCTTTGTTGCCACATAGAGGCTGCTTATTATCTTTTCGGAATATCCGTTAATATTTTCGAGTTCGACGTGGATATGTACAGTTATGGGAGAAGGTGAGCACAGGACTTACACCGTTTGGCGGTATTCCTCAATTGGAGGATTAGCAACCTTGGTTAGATTGGGCATTTAGAAAGCCTCAGGACATTGTCCAATGAACAACAAATCAAGTTGGAGGATTAGCAACCACTCGGGGCCTCACCCACGGATATCCGGACAAGAGACTAATCCTTTGGTTCTTCCAAAACCGAACCCAGATTTCAGGTGGACAGGTTTGTGACATATCGGGTTAACTAGGAATGCCTTTATATTTGATGCAAAAGTTGGTATTTCAGTTCACATAGGTCATATAAAAGGGCTACTATTGTGGCAAGTCTCTTCTTTGCGGTCAGTTCATTTGGTGGAGAATGGCACAGCTATATATATTGGATGATGGTACTTTGAGCTACACCTGTGGTTCGGAGTAATTAGTGAGTGTTAATTCCATTTTGGATTAACAAAGATGCTCCTCCAATTAAGGACATTAATAAGTGTCATGTAAATGCACTATAAAAGTTGTATTGAGATACTGGCCACCCAAGGCCTTAGTTAGTAATAAGTTTTGGGCACCCAAGTGTGAATAAGGGCGAAATAAGGATTCAACCAGAGATTTTCAGGATTGTGATCAGTGACACATTAAAGGATTGTTTTAAAGATAGCTGATGCTGAGAAAAAGGCAATTTCATATTGGGTGTGTAAGTGGTGTGACTAGTTTTATGTTTGCATGAACATCCTACTAGGGGGCCTGGGAACTCTTTTCCCTAGTACTCGGGGACAAAACCTAACCAAATTCCTAATTGGATCCCATCACTACAGTGGTTGGGCGGTTGGCTAACCCAAGGGACTAGACGGCTGGACTAATGGATCCGTAAATCGAGACTCAATTTCTGTTTAGTTCGATAGATGAAGTAAATCCCGGCCGAACAAAAATTATTCTATGGAAAAAGAATCAACAGCTGTGCCTCTCGATGAGGAAAAAAGCGTTGGTCTCTATGATCCAAGTGCAATCTGTCCCTTGATCTAACTATGGAACTTACGAGTTCGATCAGATCAGTTCAGTTAGTTAAGGCTTTTGACTACGTTAGGGTAAAGTTATCCTGGTGGAATCGCCCGTGCTTTCCGGGCAAAGGAAGTTTTTTCGAGTTTGATTTTGGAAAAACCGATGGATTAGTCTCTTGTCCGGATATCCATGGGTGAGGCCCTGAGTGTGGGACCCTGCCCCGCGTAAGAAGTGATACTTCTGCTGCTAGCACCCCAGAATTTGTTGCGCAGTGGGATCAATGATCTTACACCCTCTGTGCTATGAGATCTCTTATCTTGTCTTGAGAGAGAATGAGAGTGTACTCTAGTGCATGTTCCTCTTTCATGCATGTGTGTGAGAGTGTGAGAGGTAGATTGCCTTGCATCGTGGTGTGAGCAACTCTGCGAGAGCGGTGACAGCGTGGAGGTGGAGATCGGAGGAGTGGAGCTTCCATTGGGGAGCCTCAAGTGACATGAGCTCGAAGCATTGGTAAGTACCCAATGATTATTGTGTCTATTGCTTCTCCCATTTACGGTTGTGTGGAGTTCCCTCTTGGGAGGTGCGGTAACCCATAACATTTTTGGTACTGCTGCCAGGGAAACACCTTTGTTTCTTCTACCCTCTTAGAGCTTCAACTCCCACTATGCAAGATTCACCATTGCCTTTGTATTTGGAAGGTGCAATGTGAAGAAACTCTGTAGATAAGGTTTGAGTGGTAGAGAAGAAATTGTAGAAAATCGTGTGTTAAAGTGTGGGTGAGTACTTGGGAGAACCTAGAGGAAAGCTACACTTAGTTTTAAATTCACTTTTATTGTTTTTCATCACTAATCTTGCTATCGTAAGCTAGCAGGGGTGACTTTATTTTTTTTATTTTTTCCAAAAACTCACAATAAGGAGACATTGGTTGTGTTCATGACATGCATTGCATTCCTAATCCTTAGCACAACCATTCTGGATTATTTGGATAGGAAAATTACACTCCAAAACATCATTCTATCGCTCGGTAGCTTAACACGTGAAAGTGCATTAAAGTGAAGAGCCTTGCGAACGTCGGGGTCAAGCTCTTCTTCTTCAGAGAGAGGGTCTGGCTGACAGCGACCCCCACGGTTTCCTAGCCTCATGATTCTGCCAAAAATGATATAATATTAAATTTTTATTTTGATATCGTTCACGAGATCCTAAGACTTAAGAGGTTCAGAAAATAATTTCTTAAACAAGATAAACGATCTTATTGGAGATCTATGTCCGGTAACAGATTTTGCTTTATCAATTCATCAATAAACAATCACTTATGCAACAGGGAATTTTTCCACAAAACATTTCTTTATTTATATAAAAGTTGCAATATGTACATAGAGCAACTCAGCTCCAGAAGTCAAAGTCTCCTCGGGAGACGCATAAGACAATAGTATTGGGCTATAGACATGCCCTGATACAAATGTTCCCTTACTGCCAAGGGAGCTACTATCTTCTCCTTAGGAATAAAGCGACTAAGGAGTCTATAGATTTGGCAGGAAAGTTTGAAATTTTGAGGCCTTGAGTGATATAAAATAACACCATGTATCACTTTCAGCTTCATCAAAATCATGGTCAATGAGAGATTCTGCCTCAACATCATACGCTGGTCGCAAGAGGCATGGACATACTACCCTGCAAACCACCGTTGTGCTGCCGTGTCTCCATTGGGTCAGGAAAATATAGATCCTCAAAATGGCCTGTGAGTCTGGCTTGTCTCGTTCGAGTTGTAGCGGAAGAGATGAGATGCCCGAAGGCGAATGCAGTCATGTCTTGTGACTAGGTGAAGTCAGGAACACCAGATAAGTGTGGAACTTCCATCTATAAAATCAAATTCTTTGATTAAAAATCTTCATTAATGAAGTTTAAGGAATGAAAATACAATATATAGATGCTCTATCTGAGTTTTTATTATAAATTTTTGATAAAAATTCATTTGTCCTTATTAGCTTTCAACAAAGCTCTGATACCAGCTGTAAGACCCTCGCACCCCCTCCGCGGTGCCTCCTCCAAGGGTCCAAGGGCGCTGACGGCGGAAGTGGCGTTAGCCTCCCACGCGGGGAGGGGATCCACACTCGGGGCCTCGCCCGCGAATATCCAGATGAGAGACTAGCCCGACAGTTCCTCCGAAACCGAGCCCGGAAAAACTTCCCTCACCCAAAAAGCACAGGCGATTCCACCATGGGAAAATCTTCTAACAGGGGAATTAATCTAACGAGTCAAAGTCTTAACTATTTAAACTAATCCGACCAAACCTAAAGTCACATGGTCAGATCAAAGAAGAGACTTGCACTTGGTCCATAGAATCAATGCTTTTTTCCTCCTTTAACGAGGCACAGCCACTAATTCCTCCCACAGAACAAGGGTCTTCTCAAGACTTAATCTAACTAACGTAACTAATCGTATCTTAATTGTTTTGCAGGAATCCCGTGATCCATCCTATGGGTTAGCCAACCACCACTATATTGGTGGGATTCCTTTATAAAGATTTGGTTGTGTTTTGCTGGGGTACCGAGGAAAAGATTTCCCAGGCCCCCTAGACAGCGTTTCATGCAAAAATTAAGGTAGGCATTCTATATACATTTATAACAGATTTGGTTGTCTTTAAAACAATCCTTCAACAGAAATCATAATATTACTGATCATCATCATCCAAAATTCTGAGTCCATTGTGTTACAAAATATGTCATCTGGACTCTCCGTTGAAGACCAGCTGGCCAACCAACGAGATCCAATATCAAAATTTGATTCACAAAAATCTTTCTTTATAGTCCATCTGAATCTTCCTTTACGCATGCATAGGTGTCCTAGCAACCCCCGCAAGCCCGTGCATTACCTGGTCATGTGAGATCCCTGTTCCTACCGCGCAACGGATTCGGGGTACTAGCAGCGGAAGTAGCACTTCTTGCGTGAGGCAGGGTCCCACACTCGGGGCCTCGTCCACGGATATCCGGACAAAAGACTAATCTGTCGGTTTTTCCAAAACCGAACCCGGAAAAACTTCCCTTATCCAGAAAGCACGGGCGATTCCTCTAGGATAACTTTTTACTCTAATGTAGTCAAGACCATTAGTGGTCAAACTGATCCGACTGCACCTATAAAGATACTCGATCAGATCAAGGAAGAAACTTGCACTTGGATCATTGGGATCAACGCTTTTTTCCCCATCAAGAGGCACAGCCGTTGATTCCTATCCATAGAACAATTACTATCCAGGACTTACTTCATCTATCGTAATAACAGAAATTGAGTCTCGATTTATGGATCCATTAGTCCGCCTCCGATCCCATGGGTTAGCCAACCGCCCAACCACTGTAATGATGGGATCCAATTTGGAATTTGGTTAGGTTTTGTCCCGGGTACCAAGGAAAAGAGTTCCAAGGCCCCCTAGCCGGAAGTTCATGCAAACATAAAACTAGCCACACCACTTACACACCCAATATGAAATTGCCTTTTTCTTAGCATCAGCTAACTTTAAAACAATCCTTTAATGAAACCATGGTACCACTGATCACAATCTTCCAATTTATCCAGATGATTCATAATTTCCCATCATTCCTTCATCAGAGTATCTATGGCATCATTGGCAACTAGAACGCTCACCACCTGTCCACACAGGGGTCTTTTCAATAGTTCCTAGCCCATAATACTCGGCAATATAATCACTTATAAAAATCAAGATGGACTCTCGTTGAAGATCAACAAGATCAACCAACAGATCCATATAAAGAGCCATGGACTCATCCATTGAAGACCAGCAAGGTCAATCAACCAGATCCATGCCCGGTTTCACAAAACAACTCTTACTCCTTGTTCCAATATCTTCCTCGACGCACGCGTGGGTATCCTAGGCGAGCCGAGCACCGTATGGTCAGCACCCTCTAGGATCCTTCGCAGGTGACCTAGCGCTTCACTCATAGGCCGCTTCCTTGGTCCCTCATCCACCGTACCGGAAGCTCACCATTTTAATCGAACCGAGGCTGGTCAAGACCTCGGCCGACTTTGCTACGCGAGACGTCCTCCATTGACTCTCCGTTCCAGCAGTTGCAACTTTATCAGTTAGGTCTCCACGACCTTAGTCACAAGACGGTCAAAATGCTTCCCCAGCATTCTTGACATAAAACAGCCATTTACAAACAGTTTACAAACAATTTACAATACAGTTTCTATATTAACTCTCATTTTTCCACATTATCCCTCATTAATCCACATTACTTATTCCACATTCCATTTATATGTGTACTCATCCAATCACATCATTTTTCATCTCTTCACTTCAGATTCTTTCACATCACATATCATATATTCACATCCATACATCCACATCCACATCCACATTCACATCCATACATCCACATCTACATGCTTACCTCCATTTTCACATCCTCATTTATACATCCACATCATATATCCACATTCATACATACACATCCATATCCACATCTATACATCCACATCCACATGCATACATCCATTATCACGTCTTCATTCATACATCCATATACATACATACATCCACATCCACATTCTCATTCACATCTATACATCCACATCCACATCCACATCTATACATACATCCACATTCACATACATCCACATCCACATTTCCATTCACATCTATACATCCACATCTACATCCACATACATACATACATCCACATCTACATCCACATACATACATACATCCACATCCACATTCACATCTATACATCCACATCCACATCCACATTCCACATTCGCATCTATACATCCACATCTACATCCACATTATACAACTTCATGCATACATCCATTTTCACATTCATACATCCACATTATACAACTTCATGCATACATCCATTTTCACATTCATACATCCACACTCTCATCTTCATGCATACATCCATTTTCACATTCATACATCCACACTCTCATCTCCACATCCACACATCCACATACATACATCCATTTCCACATTCCCATTCATATAACCCCATATGCCTTCACAACTAATCTTTTACATCACATCCATTCTCATCTCCACATCCACACTCTCATCTCCACATCCACACATCCACATACATACATCCATTTCCACATTCCCATTCATATAACCCCATATGCCTTCACAACTAATCTTTTACATCACATCCATTCTCGCCCTATCACAACCCATATACATCTTATCCTATCACATACACTTCTTACCTCATCCCATACACATCTTATCACATCTTAATTCATTTTATCTCCTCTTATCACCTCTTATACACCTCTTATCACATCCTATCACATCTCATATCTATTTATAGAATACAAGAGAATTCTTATATTTGATATAAGATTTCTTTACACATTTACTTATGCATAAATTCCATTTAAGGAGATTAATACTTCCGAAGAAAAATCAATCTTTTATGCACCTTCCTATGCATAAATTCATTTTAAATGAAAATGACACTTTTAAATTAAAATTCAATCTTTTATGCATCTTCCTATGCATAAATTTAATTTAGATGAGAATGACACTTTTGAATTAAAAATTTAAATTTTTTATGCATCTTCTTATGCATAAAGTCAATTTGGTAGGAATTACACTTTTAGAATAAAAGAATTTCTCTTATGCATCTAAGTTATGCATAAAATCCATTTATGATGAAAATCACACTTTTAGTATAAAAAGAATATCTTTTATGCATACCTCCATGCATGAAATCCAATTATGATAAAAGTAACACTTTTATAATAAAATAATCAACTTTTATGCATACCTCTATGCATGAAATTCAATTGTGACAAAAGTAACACTTTTACATTAAAATAATCATCTTTTATGCATACCTCTATGCATGAAATCCAATATGATAAAAGTAACACTTTTATAATAAAATAATCAACTTTTATGCATACCTCTATGCATGAAATTCAATTGTGACAAAAGTAACACTTTTACATTAAAATAATCATCTTTTATACATACCTCTATGCATGAAATCCAATATGATAAAAGTAACACTTTTGATATAAAAAATTATCCTTTATGCATACTTCTATGCATGAAAATTAAAAATGATAAAAGTAATACTTTTGATATAAAAAATTTTCCTTTATGCATACTTCTATGCATGAAAATTAAAAATGATAAAAGTAACACTTTTATTATAAAAAAATTATTTTTTATGCATACTTCTATGCATGAAAATTAAAAATGATAAAAGTAACACTTTTAATATAAAAACAATTATCCTTTATGCATACTTCTATGCATGAAAATTAAAATTTGATAAAAGTAACACTTTTATGTTAAAATAATAATCCTTTATGCATACTTCTATGCATGAAATCCAAATATGATAAAAGTAACACTTTTATGTTAAAATAATAATCTTTTAAGCATAGCTCTATGCATGAAAATCAACTATGCATAATATAAAAATCAATTTCTCTATGATTACAATGAATATCTTTCAATTAATCTAGGATGATAATTCCTAGAGAATGATTACTCTATGATTACAATGAATATCTTTCAATTAATCTAGGATGATAATTCCTAGAATATGGTAGGAAGTCCTCTTTTTATGCTTTGAATGAAATTATTTTATGCATAATTTTTATAAAACTTTTGCCATAGCTCCACTGCTATGACTGATAAATCTCAATTTTTCTAAGGGATAAAGCTTATCATTAAGGAAATAATTAAAATGATCTCTAATTGGATCATTAATCCATAATGGATTGAATCATCAATATACATAAACTAAAAGCATAGAAAAAAGCCATTAATTTAGCCTCAAGCATAGCTTAATCTTGGGTTAAGGAAAAGCTTTATGAAAAGCTTGATTTGGATTGAGAATGGGTCATGAGTATGACCATTTCTTGAGTGAGAGAGAGAAATTACATAAAAACCATTAGAATTTAAACATAAATGGAAATTAAATTCAATAGTATTTATTAAATTATGTAACTCTTCACTACTATTCAACAATTAACTTCAATAGCATTTAAAAAACCATACCAATTAAGCTTCTCAAGCTTGAGAGGGGTTGAGAAGAGAGAAACATTGAGAAATTATAGAAAAGATCAATATTCACTAATTACCTTACAAATTGCTTGATTCTTTGTTCACGGTAGAGGCCCCCAACCAATCAATTGGTTAAGTATGTTGATGGAGCCACTAATGGGGATTGAAGAAAGAGGGAAGCTCCAAAAACTAGTGAATTATTAAATGAATTCACAGTTCTTGGCTTAGGTGGAGTAGAGTAACGATGCATAAATACTATCTATTTTTCAACAAGGGGAAGGCTTCTATTTATAGGAAAAATTGATCTCCTAACCCGACAAACTGATTCTAGAATTTTCTAAATCAGTTTGGTCAATATTTGACCATGTTTAGGTCGGTTAAGCTAACTTTTTGGAACTAGACTTGAATGAGGAGAGAGGAGAGATGAAATATCTCAATTTTTATGAGTTTAAAACTCATTCAAGCATGTGAAATATGCACTTCCTTTAAAGAACTCCCCTTCCTTACATATGTGTCATAATGGAATCATTTTAATATTGCTCATAGTTTTTTACTAATAAACCTTGTACATTTTCAACTCTTCATCTTATGTGAAATATGCACCTCCTTTAAAGAACTCCCCTTCCTTACATATGTGTCATAATGGAATCATTTTAATATTGCTCATAGTTTTTTTACTAATAAACCTTGTACATTTTCAACTCTTCATCTTATGTGAAATATGCACCTCCTTTAAAGAACTCCCCTTCCTTACATATGTGTCATAATGGAATCATTTTAATATTGCTCATAGTTTTTTACTAATAAACCTTGTATATTTTCAACTCTTCATCTTATGTGAGCATTTACTCATTTTTGGATACCCAAAATATCTCATATTTTTAATATTGCTCATAGTTTTTTACTAATAAACCTTGTACATTTTCAACTCTTCATCTTATGTGAGCATTTACTCATTTTTGGGTATCTTCTTTTACAAATTGGATTTATCTCCTCCCTGCACATGGATTGATGCTATTGGCCCATAGGAACCTTAATTGGACCATAATCCAAAAATTTCTGAAAATCTAGACCCTTAGACTAAGGTTCTTTATACCTATTTCCAATTAATTCCAATTGCACATTGGAAAATTCTTTTTGAATTTCTGTTTTAGGGGAACTCATCTGAATTATAAGAGATATTTTTCTATCCAAAAATATTCAAAATCTGAATATTCTCTCTCTAGGCTAAAATAGTTAGCAACAAGGTCTTTATATTTCTGAAGAGGGTTGATTACAGGGGAAGATACTAGACATAAAAAAGGGGTTGGGGGAGGAATCTTACATTCTACCCCACTTAAAAAACGCGAGATGTCCTCATCTCGCAATTAGAGTATGATTTCTTTCATCATCTTCTTCTTCTTCAATCACATTCAACTTTACGCCTTGGAAGTGAACGGTCAATTTTTCCCTGGTATTCTGCTGGAGTATGGATGACTGGAGAACTGTCGGTTAAGCCCTTGGTTTTTTCAATTGCAGTAAAGATCTGCCCTTCTTTCCTCTTCTACTTCTTCTGAAATTGTGACAGCTCTGGCTGCTACAGTCTGAGATGGAATTCTTTCTCTTTGGTTGCCCCTGTTCTGGAAAGGAGTTCTGAGATTACTCTGGGTAGAGGCAGACGGTTGATTTGGAGTTCTTCTGGGGTTACCCTGGCTTGGGTGAGACGGACCCTGATTAGACTGGTATGAAGGAATTGGTCTCTGAATTCGAGGCCCTAGACTTCCGTGTTCCCTTGACATGGCAGGAGTTGGGCAGTCTTTTAACTGATGACCAAAACCTTGGCATCCAAAACACCGGTTCTCACTTCTGGGCTCATTGTTCTGCATCCTTAAAATAGATGGTCCTCCTGAGAAAGTATTCTGGGGGAAGGATCTTCCTTCACTTTGGAATCTTCCTGCACCTTGATTCTGAATCGGTCCTTGCTGTCTCTTTGGGGGTGGAAAGTTTGAAGTACCTTCCTGGGCTTGGAATCTTTTAAAGTTAGAGGGTGCAGGCTTTGGTGGGACCTTTACTACAAAGGCTTTGGCAAAATCCTTTGCCATTTTTACTGCTTCAGCCATGGACACGGGTTTGGCATTTTTGACTAGTGTGTCCAAAGGTTCGTTCATTGCCCGAATGAACCTGGCCATGAGCTGTTCTTCATCTAGAGGTGGTGAGTATTTGAGTAGAAGAGCAAAGGCCTGGTGATATTCTTCAATGGTTTTGTTCTCCTGCTTTAGCTCTAAAAATTCGCTCATTTTGGTTTCCAAAAATCCAGGGGGACAAAATCTCTTTCTCAAATAGGTTTTTAGATCATTCCAGGATTGAGTATTTCTGTTCAGACGGTTGGTGTCACAGTGGTTCCTCCATGCTACCCTGGCTGTTTCCACTATTATAAACGGCCAAGAGCTATTTTGCTCAGCTCATTATAACCTGTGACGTCAAAATACTCTTCCATGGCTTCCACCCATTTCTCCACAGTCTCACCCAGGTTCTCCCCTTCTCCTTTGAAGGGTCCTGGTTGAGTCCTATGAAGAGCCTTGCGAACATCAGGATCAAGTTCGTTATCTTCGATGACAGGGTCTGGCTGCTACGATTTCCTCGTCTCATGATTCTGTCAAAAATTTATATATTAGAGAGAGAATAGTTATAAGATTAGAGAGGAGATTCTTATTTTTGAATACCTCAAAAACTGGGGAGAATTCTTACATTCTACCCCACTTAAAAAAAAGCGCGAGATGTCCTCATCTCGTAGGAAGAGGACAACTCTTTTTCTTACGACCCAAATTATTCTGGGGTTCCTTACATTCTGGTCGACCCAACAGAATACCTTCTGAACATTCCTCCACGGGAAATTTTAGTTAAGCAAGTTCTCAATTTGTCATTCCTTAACTTGATCTACCGGTCAAGTGTTAACAGTAGTAATCTGACAGCACAACCCACTAATCTCATAGTGATTTGCTGAAATCATTATCATCATTCCAGTTATGAATATCATCACTGGGACTCGTCCCATTCATCCTCATTGTGGTTTCGCTCAGCTTATTACATTTCAACTAAATTTTGAAAATCGTCATTTTTCAATCAGAATCCAAATCAATTCATCGATTCTTAAACAGAATTAAAAATCATATCAACCACATTCAAATTCATCATCTAGATAGCATTAACGCTTATAATTTCAAGTCTTAGATTTACTCGTATATACTGTCAGTAAAGAGCTGCAGTATACTCTCGGTATATACGGGTAGTCAAGGCCCTTGGAATTATAAGGTAAATACCATCATGTCTAGGCCTCAAGCAAGTCAGGATTCTATATAATTGCGGTACTTCCATTTGAAGACCCAATTACTAATTTATGAATTTTCAGATTGAATATCAATTTGTATGAATTATATCACACAATTACAACCTTTTTGATTCTTGATAAATTTTTGATATATTTGGCTTCTCGGTTGATCCTTATTAACCAAAAAGCTCTGATACCAACTGTGAGATCCCTGTTCCTACCGCGCAACGGATTCGGGGTACTAGCAGCGGAAGTAGCACTTCTTGCGTGAGGCAGGGTCCCACACTCGGGGCCTCGTCCACGGATATCCGGACAAAAGACTAATCCGTCGGTTTTTCCAAAACCGAACCCGGAAAAACTTCCCTTATCCAGAAAGCACGGGCGATTCCTCCATGATAACTTTTTACTCTAACGTAGTCAAGACCATTAGTGGTCAAACTGATCCGACTGCACCTATAAAGATACTCGATCAGATCAAGGAAGAAACTTGCACTTGGATCATTGGGATCAACGCTTTTTTCCCCATCAAGAGGCACAGCCGTTGATTCCTATCCATAGAACAATTACTATCCAGGACTTACTTCATCTATCGTAATAACAGAAATTGAGTCTCGATTTATGGATCCATTAGTCCAGCCTCCGATCCCATGGGTTAGCCAACCGCCCAACCACTGTAGTGATGGGATCCAATTTGGAATTTGGTTAGGTTTTGTCTCGGGTACCAAGTAAAAGAGTTCCAAGGCCCCCTAGCCGGAAGTTCATGCAAACATAAAACTAGCCACACCACTTACACACCCAATATGAAATTGCCTTTTTCTTAGCATCAGCTAACTTTAAAACAATCCTTTAATGAAACCATGGTACCACTGATCACAATCTTCCAATTTATCCAGATGATTCATAATTTCCCATCATTCCTTCATCAGAGTATCTATGGCATCATTGGCAACTAGAACGCTCACCACCTGTCCACACAGGGGTCTTTTCAATAGTTCCTAGCCCATAATACTCGACAATATGATCACTTATAAAAATCAAGATGGACTCTCGTTGAAGATCAGCAAGATCAACCAACAGATCCATATAAAGAGCCATGGACTCATCCATTGAAGACCAGCAAGGTCAATCAACCAGATCCATGCCCGGTTTCACAAAACAACTCTTACTCCTTGTTCCAATATCTTCCTCGACGCACGCGTGGGTATCCTAGGCGACCCAGAGCCTGAGCACCGTATGGTCAGCACCCTCTAGGATCCTTCGCAGGTGACCTAGCGCTTCACTCATAGGCCGCTTCCTTGGTCCCTCATCCACCGTACCGGAAGCTCACCATTTTAATCGAACCGAGGCTGGTCAAGACCTCGGCCGACTTTGCTACGCGAGACGTCCTCCATTGACTCTCCGTTAGCAGTTGCAACTTTATCAGTTAGGTCTCCACGACCTTAGTCACAAGACGGTCAAAATGCTTCCCCAGCATTCTTGACATAAAACAGCCATTTACAAACAGTTTACAATACAGTTTCTATATTAACTCTCATTTTTCCACATTATCCTTCATTAATCCACATTACTTATTCCACATTCCATTTATATGTGTACTCATCCAATCACATCATTTTTCATCTCTTCACTTCAGATTCTTTCACATCACATATCATATATTCACATCCATACATCCACATCCACATCCACATTCACATCCATACATCCACATCTACATGCTTACCTCCATTTTCACATCCTCATTTATACATCCACATCCCATATCCACATTCATACATACACATCCATATCCACATCTATACATCCACATCCACATGCATACATCCATTATCACGTCTTCATTCATACATCCACATCCACATACATACATACATCCACATCCACATTTCCATTCACATCTATACATCCCCATCTACATCCACATACATACATACATCCACATCCACATTTCACATCCACATCTATACATCCACATTCACATACATCCACATCCACATTTTCATTCACATCTATACAGCCACATCTACATCCACATACATACATACATCCACATCTACATCCACATACATACATACATCCACATCCACATTCACATCTATACATCCACATCCATATCCACATTCCACATTCGCATCTATACAACCACATCTACATCCACATTATACAACTTCATGCATACATCCATTTTCACATTCATACATCCACACTCTCATCTTCATGCATACATCCATTTTTACATTCATACATCCACACTCTCATCTCCACATCCACACATCCACATACATACATCCATTTCCACATTCCCATTCATATAACCCCATATGCCTTCACAACTAATCTTTTACATCACATCCATTCTCGCCCTATCACAACCCATATACATCTTATCCTATCACATACACTTCTTACCTCATCCCATACACATCTTATCACATCTTAATTCATTTTATCTCCTCTTATCACCTCTTATACACCTCTTATCACATCCTATCACATCTCATATCTATTTATAGAATATAAGAGAATTCTTATATTTGATATAAGATTTCTTTACACATTTACTTATGCATAAATTTCATTTAAGGAGATTAATACTTCCGAAGAAAAATCAATCTTTTATGCACCTTCCTATGCATAAATTCATTTTAAATGAAAATGACACTTTTAAATTAAAATTCAATCTTTTATGCATCTTCCTATGCATAAATTTAATTTAGATGAGAATGACACTTTTGAATTAAAAATTTAAATTTTTTATGCATCTTCTTATGCATAAAGTCAATTTGGTAGGAATTACACTTTTAGAATAAAAGAATTTCTCTTATGCATCTAAGTTATGCATAAAATCCGTTTATGATGAAAATCACACTTTTAGTATAAAAAGAATATCTTTTATGCATACCTCCATGCATGAAATCCAATTATGATAAAAGTAACACTTTTATAATAAAATAATCAACTTTTATGCATACCTCTATGCATGAAATTCAATTGTGACAAAAGTAACACTTTTACATTAAAATAATCATCTTTTATGCATACCTCTATGCATGAAATCCAATATGATAAAAGTAACACTTTTATAATAAAATAATCAACTTTTATGCATACCTCTATGCATGAAATTCAATTGTGACAAAAGTAACACTTTTACATTAAAATAATCATCTTTTATACGTACCTCTATGCATGAAATCCAATATGATAAAAGTAACACTTTTGATATAAAAAAAATTATCCTTTATGCATACTTCTATGCATGAAAATTAAAAATGATAAAAGTAATACTTTTGATATAAAAAATTTTCCTTTATGCATACTTCTATGCATGAAAATTAAAAATGATAAAAGTAACACTTTTAATATAAAAAAATTATCTTTTATGTATACTTCTATGCATGAAAATTAAAAATGATAAAAGTAACACTTTTAATATAAAAACAATTATCCTTTATGCATACTTCTATGCATGAAAATTAAAATTTGATAAAAGTAACACTTTTATGTTAAAATAATAATCCTTTATGGATACCTCTATGCATGAAATCCAAATATGATAAAAGTAACACTTTTATGTAAAAATAATAATCTTTTAAGCATAGCTCTATGCATGAAAATCAACTATGCATAATATAAAAATCAATTTCTCTATGATTACAATGAATATCTTTCAATTAATCTAGGATGATAATTCCTAGAATATGGTAGGAAGTCCTGTTTTTATGCTTTGAATGAAATTATTTTATGCATAATTTTTATAAAACTTTTGCCATAGCTCCCCTGCTATGACTGATAAATCTCAATTTTTCTAAGGGATAAAGCTTATCATTAAGGAAATAATTAAAATGATCTCTAATTGGATCATTAATCCATAATGGATTGAATCATCAATATACATAAACTAAAAGCATAGAAAAAAGCCATTAATTTGGCCTCAAGCATAGCTTAATCTTGGGTTAAGGAAAAGCTTTATGAAAAGCTTGATTTGGATTGAGAATGGGTCATGAGTATGACCATTTCTTGAGTGAGAGAGAGAAATTACATAAAAACCATTAGAATTTAAACATAAATGGAAATTAACTTCAATAGTATTTATTAAATTATGTAACTCTTCACTACTATTCAACAATTAACTTCAATAGCATTTAAAAAACCATACCAATTAAGCTTCTCAAGCTTGAGAGGGGTTGAGAAGAGAGAAACATTGAGAAATTATAGAAAAGATCAATATTCACTAATTACCTTACAAATTGCTTGATTCTTTGTTCACGGTAGAGGCCCCCAACCAATCAATTGGTTAAGTATGTTGATGGAGCCACTAATGGGGATTGAAGAAAGAGGGAAGCTCCAAAAACTAGTGAATTATTAAATGAATTCACAGTTCTTGGCTTAGGTGGAGTAGAGTAACGATGCATAAATACTATCTATTTTTCAACAAGGGGAAGGCTTCTATTTATAGGAAAAATTGATCTCCTAACCCGACAAACTGATTCTAGAATTTTCTAAATCAGTTTGGTCAATATTTGACCATGTTTAGGTCGGTTAAGCTAACTTTTTGGAACTAGACTTGAATGAGGAGAGAGGAGAGATGAAATATCTCAATTTTTATGAGTTTAAAACTCATTCAAGCATGTGAAATATGCACTTCCTTTAAAGAACTCCCCTTCCTTACATATGTGTCATAATGGAATCATTTTAATATTGCTCATAGTTTTTTACTAATAAACCTTGTACATTTTCAACTCTTCATCTTATGTGAAATATGCACCTCCTTTAAAGAACTCCCCTTCCTTACATATGTGTCATAATGGAATCATTTTAATATTGCTCATAGTTTTTTTACTAATAAACCTTGTACATTTTCAACTCTTCATCTTATGTGAAATATGCACCTCCTTTAAAGAACTCCCCTTCCTTACATATGTGTCATAATGGAATCATTTTAATATTGCTCATAGTTTTTTACTAATAAACCTTGTATATTTTCAACTCTTCATCTTATGTGAGCATTTACTCATTTTTGGATACCCAAAATATCTCATATTTTTAATATTGCTCATAGTTTTTTACTAATAAACCTTGTACATTTTCAACTCTTCATCTTATGTGAGCATTTACTCATTTTTGGGTATCTTCTTTTACAAATTGGATTTATCTCCTCCCTGCACATGGATTGATGCTATTGGCCCATAGGAACCTTAATTGGACCATAATCCAAAAATTTCTGAAAATCTAGACCCTTAGACTAAGGTTCTTTATACCTATTTCCAATTAATTCCAATTGCACATTGGAAAATTCTTTTTGAATTTCTGTTTTAGGGGAACTCATCTGAATTATAAGAGATATTTTTCTATCCAAAAATATTCAAAATCTGAATATTCTCTCTCTAGGCTAAAATAGTTAGCAACAAGGTCTTTATATTTCTGAAGAGGGTTGATTACAGGGGAAGATACTAGACATAAAAAAGGGGTTGGGGGAGGAATCTTACATTCTACCCCACTTAAAAAACGCGAGATGTCCTCATCTCGCAATTAGAGTATGATTTCTTTCATCATCTTCTTCTTCTTCAATCACATTCAACTTTACGCCTTGGAAGTGAACGGTCAATTTTTCCCTGGTATTCTGCTGGAGTATGGATGACTGGAGAACTGTCGGTTAAGCCCTTGGTTTTTTCAATTGCAGTAAAGATCTGCCCTTCTTTCCTCTTCTACTTCTTCTGAAATTGTGACAGCTCTGGCTGCTACAGTCTGAGATGGAATTCTTTCTCTTTGGTTGCCCCTGTTCTGGAAAGGAGTTCTGAGATTACTCTGGGTAGAGGCAGACGGTTGATTTGGAGTTCTTCTGGGGTTACCCTGGCTTGGGTGAGACGGACCCTGATTAGACTGGTATGAAGGAATTGGTCTCTGAATTCGAGGCCCTAGACTTCCGTGTTCCCTTGACATGGCAGGAGTTGGGCAGTCTTTTAACTGATGACCAAAACCTTGGCATCCAAAACACCGGTTCTCACTTCTGGGCTCATTGTTCTGCATCCTTAAAATAGATGGTCCTCCTGAGAAAGTATTCTGGGGGAAGGATCTTCCTTCACTTTGGAATCTTCCTGCACCTTGATTCTGAATCGGTCCTTGCTGTCTCTTTGGGGGTGGAAAGTTTGAAGTACCTTCCTGGGCTTGGAATCTTTTAAAGTTAGAGGGTGCAGGCTTTGGTGGGACCTTTACTACAAAGGCTTTGGCAAAATCCTTTGCCATTTTTACTGCTTCAGCCATGGACACGGGTTTGGCATTTTTGACTAGTGTGTCCAAAGGTTCGTTCATTGCCCGAATGAACCTGGCCATGAGCTGTTCTTCATCTAGAGGTGGTGAGTATTTGAGTAGAAGAGCAAAGGCCTGGTGATATTCTTCAATGGTTTTGTTCTCCTGCTTTAGCTCTAAAAATTCGCTCATTTTGGTTTCCAAAAATCCAGGGGGACAAAATCTCTTTCTCAAATAGGTTTTTAGATCATTCCAGGATTGAGTATTTCTGTTCAGACGGTTGGTGTCACAGTGGTTCCTCCATGCTACCCTGGCTGTTTCCACTATTATAAACGGCCAAGAGCTATTTTGCTCAGCTCATTATAACCTGTGACGTCAAAATACTCTTCCATGGCTTCCACCCATTTCTCCACAGTCTCACCCAGGTTCTCCCCTTCTCCTTTGAAGGGTCCTGGTTGAGTCCTATGAAGAGCCTTGCGAACATCAGGATCAAGTTCGTTATCTTCGATGACAGGGTCTGGCTGCTACGATTTCCTCGTCTCATGATTCTGTCAAAAATTTATATATTAGAGAGAGAATAGTTATAAGATTAGAGAGGAGATTCTTATTTTTGAATACCTCAAAAACTGGGGAGAATTCTTACATTCTACCCCACTTAAAAAAAAGCGCGAGATGTCCTCATCTCGTAGGAAGAGGACAACTCTTTTTCTTACGACCCAAATTATTCTGGGGTTCCTTACATTCTGGTCGACCCAACAGAATACCTTCTGAACATTCCTCCACGGGAAATTTTAGTTAAGCAAGTTCTCAATTTGTCATTCCTTAACTTGATCTACCGGTCAAGTGTTAACAGTAGTAATCTGACAGCACAACCCACTAATCTCATAGTGATTTGCTGAAATCATTATCATCATTCCAGTTATGAATATCATCACTGGGACTCGTCCCATTCATCCTCATTGTGGTTTCGCTCAGCTTATTACATTTCAACTAAATTTTGAAAATCGTCATTTTTCAATCAGAATCCAAATCAATTCATCGATTCTTAAACAGAATTAAAAATCATATCAACCACATTCAAATTCATCATCTAGATAGCATTAACGCTTATAATTTCAAGTCTTAGATTTACTCGTATATACTGTCAGTAAAGAGCTGCAGTATACTCTCGGTATATACGGGTAGTCAAGGCCCTTGGAATTATAAGGTAAATACCATCATGTCTAGGCCTCAAGCAAGTCAGGATTCTATATAATTGCGGTACTTCCATTTGAAGACCCAATTACTAATTTATGAATTTTCAGATTGAATATCAATTTGTATGAATTATATCACACAATTACAACCTTTTTGATTCTTGATAAATTTTTGATATATTTGGCTTCTCGGTTGATCCTTATTAACCAAAAAGCTCTGATACCAACTGTGAGATCCCTGTTCCTACCGCGCAACGGATTCGGGGTACTAGCAGCGGAAGTAGCACTTCTTGCGTGAGGCAGGGTCCCACACTCGGGGCCTCGTCCACGGATATCCGGACAAAAGACTAATCCGTCGGTTTTTCCAAAACCGAACCCGGAAAAACTTCCCTTATCCAGAAAGCACGGGCGATTCCTCCATGATAACTTTTTACTCTAACGTAGTCAAGACCATTAGTGGTCAAACTGATCCGACTGCACCTATAAAGATACTCGATCAGATCAAGGAAGAAACTTGCACTTGGATCATTGGGATCAACGCTTTTTTCCCCATCAAGAGGCACAGCCGTTGATTCCTATCCATAGAACAATTACTATCCAGGACTTACTTCATCTATCGTAATAACAGAAATTGAGTCTCGATTTATGGATCCATTAGTCCAGCCTCCGATCCCATGGGTTAGCCAACCGCCCAACCACTGTAGTGATGGGATCCAATTTGGAATTTGGTTAGGTTTTGTCTCGGGTACCAAGTAAAAGAGTTCCAAGGCCCCCTAGCCGGAAGTTCATGCAAACATAAAACTAGCCACACCACTTACACACCCAATATGAAATTGCCTTTTTCTTAGCATCAGCTAACTTTAAAACAATCCTTTAATGAAACCATGGTACCACTGATCACAATCTTCCAATTTATCCAGATGATTCATAATTTCCCATCATTCCTTCATCAGAGTATCTATGGCATCATTGGCAACTAGAACGCTCACCACCTGTCCACACAGGGGTCTTTTCAATAGTTCCTAGCCCATAATACTCGGCAATATGATCACTTATAAAAATCAAGATGGACTCTCGTTGAAGATCAGCAAGATCAACCAACAGATCCATATAAAGAGCCATGGACTCATCCATTGAAGACCAGCAAGGTCAATCAACCAGATCCATGCCCGGTTTCACAAAACAACTCTTACTCCTTGTTCCAATATCTTCCTCGACGCACGCGTGGGTATCCTAGGCGACCCAGAGCCCGAGCACCGTATGGTCAGCACCCTCTAGGATCCTTCGCAGGTGACCTAGCGCTTCACTCATAGGCCGCTTCCTTGGTCCCTCATCCACCGTACCGGAAGCTCACCATTTTAATCGAACCGAGGCTGGTCAAGACCTCGGCCGACTTTGCTACGCGAGACGTCCTCCATTGACTCTCCGTTAGCAGTTGCAACTTTATCAGTTAGGTCTCCACGACCTTAGTCACAAGACGGTCAAAATGCTTCCCCAGCATTCTTGACATAAAACAGCCATTTACAAACAGTTTACAATACAGTTTCTATATTAACTCTCATTTTTCCACATTATCCTTCATTAATCCACATTACTTATTCCACATTCCATTTATATGTGTACTCATCCAATCACATCATTTTTCATCTCTTCACTTCAGATTCTTTCACATCACATATCATATATTCACATCCATACATCCACATCCACATCCACATTCACATCCATACATCCACATCTACATGCTTACCTCCATTTTCACATCCTCATTTATACATCCACATCCCATATCCACATTCATACATACACATCCATATCCACATCTATACATCCACATCCACATGCATACATCCATTATCACGTCTTCATTCATACATCCACATCCACATACATACATACATCCACATCCACATTTCCATTCACATCTATACATCCCCATCTACATCCACATACATACATACATCCACATCCACATTTCACATCCACATCTATACATCCACATTCACATACATCCACATCCACATTTTCATTCACATCTATACAGCCACATCTACATCCACATACATACATACATCCACATCTACATCCACATACATACATACATCCACATCCACATTCACATCTATACATCCACATCCATATCCACATTCCACATTCGCATCTATACAACCACATCTACATCCACATTATACAACTTCATGCATACATCCATTTTCACATTCATACATCCACACTCTCATCTTCATGCATACATCCATTTTTACATTCATACATCCACACTCTCATCTCCACATCCACACATCCACATACATACATCCATTTCCACATTCCCATTCATATAACCCCATATGCCTTCACAACTAATCTTTTACATCACATCCATTCTCGCCCTATCACAACCCATATACATCTTATCCTATCACATACACTTCTTACCTCATCCCATACACATCTTATCACATCTTAATTCATTTTATCTCCTCTTATCACCTCTTATACACCTCTTATCACATCCTATCACATCTCATATCTATTTATAGAATATAAGAGAATTCTTATATTTGATATAAGATTTCTTTACACATTTACTTATGCATAAATTTCATTTAAGGAGATTAATACTTCCGAAGAAAAATCAATCTTTTATGCACCTTCCTATGCATAAATTCATTTTAAATGAAAATGACACTTTTAAATTAAAATTCAATCTTTTATGCATCTTCCTATGCATAAATTTAATTTAGATGAGAATGACACTTTTGAATTAAAAATTTAAATTTTTTATGCATCTTCTTATGCATAAAGTCAATTTGGTAGGAATTACACTTTTAGAATAAAAGAATTTCTCTTATGCATCTAAGTTATGCATAAAATCCGTTTATGATGAAAATCACACTTTTAGTATAAAAAGAATATCTTTTATGCATACCTCCATGCATGAAATCCAATTATGATAAAAGTAACACTTTTATAATAAAATAATCAACTTTTATGCATACCTCTATGCATGAAATTCAATTGTGACAAAAGTAACACTTTTACATTAAAATAATCATCTTTTATGCATACCTCTATGCATGAAATCCAATATGATAAAAGTAACACTTTTATAATAAAATAATCAACTTTTATGCATACCTCTATGCATGAAATTCAATTGTGACAAAAGTAACACTTTTACATTAAAATAATCATCTTTTATACGTACCTCTATGCATGAAATCCAATATGATAAAAGTAACACTTTTGATATAAAAAAAATTATCCTTTATGCATACTTCTATGCATGAAAATTAAAAATGATAAAAGTAATACTTTTGATATAAAAAATTTTCCTTTATGCATACTTCTATGCATGAAAATTAAAAATGATAAAAGTAACACTTTTAATATAAAAAAATTATCTTTTATGTATACTTCTATGCATGAAAATTAAAAATGATAAAAGTAACACTTTTAATATAAAAACAATTATCCTTTATGCATACTTCTATGCATGAAAATTAAAATTTGATAAAAGTAACACTTTTATGTTAAAATAATAATCCTTTATGGATACCTCTATGCATGAAATCCAAATATGATAAAAGTAACACTTTTATGTAAAAATAATAATCTTTTAAGCATAGCTCTATGCATGAAAATCAACTATGCATAATATAAAAATCAATTTCTCTATGATTACAATGAATATCTTTCAATTAATCTAGGATGATAATTCCTAGAATATGGTAGGAAGTCCTGTTTTTATGCTTTGAATGAAATTATTTTATGCATAATTTTTATAAAACTTTTGCCATAGCTCCCCTGCTATGACTGATAAATCTCAATTTTTCTAAGGGATAAAGCTTATCATTAAGGAAATAATTAAAATGATCTCTAATTGGATCATTAATCCATAATGGATTGAATCATCAATATACATAAACTAAAAGCATAGAAAAAAGCCATTAATTTGGCCTCAAGCATAGCTTAATCTTGGGTTAAGGAAAAGCTTTATGAAAAGCTTGATTTGGATTGAGAATGGGTCATGAGTATGACCATTTCTTGAGTGAGAGAGAGAAATTACATAAAAACCATTAGAATTTAAACATAAATGGAAATTAACTTCAATAGTATTTATTAAATTATGTAACTCTTCACTACTATTCAACAATTAACTTCAATAGCATTTAAAAAACCATACCAATTAAGCTTCTCAAGCTTGAGAGGGGTTGAGAAGAGAGAAACATTGAGAAATTATAGAAAAGATCAATATTCACTAATTACCTTACAAATTGCTTGATTCTTTGTTCACGGTAGAGGCCCCCAACCAATCAATTGGTTAAGTATGTTGATGGAGCCACTAATGGGGATTGAAGAAAGAGGGAAGCTCCAAAAACTAGTGAATTATTAAATGAATTCACAGTTCTTGGCTTAGGTGGAGTAGAGTAACGATGCATAAATACTATCTATTTTTCAACAAGGGGAAGGCTTCTATTTATAGGAAAAATTGATCTCCTAACCCGACAAACTGATTCTAGAATTTTCTAAATCAGTTTGGTCAATATTTGACCATGTTTAGGTCGGTTAAGCTAACTTTTTGGAACTAGACTTGAATGAGGAGAGAGGAGAGATGAAATATCTCAATTTTTATGAGTTTAAAACTCATTCAAGCATGTGAAATATGCACTTCCTTTAAAGAACTCCCCTTCCTTACATATGTGTCATAATGGAATCATTTTAATATTGCTCATAGTTTTTTACTAATAAACCTTGTACATTTTCAACTCTTCATCTTATGTGAAATATGCACCTCCTTTAAAGAACTCCCCTTCCTTACATATGTGTCATAATGGAATCATTTTAATATTGCTCATAGTTTTTTTACTAATAAACCTTGTACATTTTCAACTCTTCATCTTATGTGAAATATGCACCTCCTTTAAAGAACTCCCCTTCCTTACATATGTGTCATAATGGAATCATTTTAATATTGCTCATAGTTTTTTACTAATAAACCTTGTATATTTTCAACTCTTCATCTTATGTGAGCATTTACTCATTTTTGGATACCCAAAATATCTCATATTTTTAATATTGCTCATAGTTTTTTACTAATAAACCTTGTACATTTTCAACTCTTCATCTTATGTGAGCATTTACTCATTTTTGGGTATCTTCTTTTACAAATTGGATTTATCTCCTCCCTGCACATGGATTGATGCTATTGGCCCATAGGAACCTTAATTGGACCATAATCCAAAAATTTCTGAAAATCTAGACCCTTAGACTAAGGTTCTTTATACCTATTTCCAATTAATTCCAATTGCACATTGGAAAATTCTTTTTGAATTTCTGTTTTAGGGGAACTCATCTGAATTATAAGAGATATTTTTCTATCCAAAAATATTCAAAATCTGAATATTCTCTCTCTAGGCTAAAATAGTTAGCAACAAGGTCTTTATATTTCTGAAGAGGGTTGATTACAGGGGAAGATACTAGACATAAAAAAGGGGTTGGGGGAGGAATCTTACATTCTACCCCACTTAAAAAACGCGAGATGTCCTCATCTCGCAATTAGAGTATGATTTCTTTCATCATCTTCTTCTTCTTCAATCACATTCAACTTTACGCCTTGGAAGTGAACGGTCAATTTTTCCCTGGTATTCTGCTGGAGTATGGATGACTGGAGAACTGTCGGTTAAGCCCTTGGTTTTTTCAATTGCAGTAAAGATCTGCCCTTCTTTCCTCTTCTACTTCTTCTGAAATTGTGACAGCTCTGGCTGCTACAGTCTGAGATGGAATTCTTTCTCTTTGGTTGCCCCTGTTCTGGAAAGGAGTTCTGAGATTACTCTGGGTAGAGGCAGACGGTTGATTTGGAGTTCTTCTGGGGTTACCCTGGCTTGGGTGAGACGGACCCTGATTAGACTGGTATGAAGGAATTGGTCTCTGAATTCGAGGCCCTAGACTTCCGTGTTCCCTTGACATGGCAGGAGTTGGGCAGTCTTTTAACTGATGACCAAAACCTTGGCATCCAAAACACCGGTTCTCACTTCTGGGCTCATTGTTCTGCATCCTTAAAATAGATGGTCCTCCTGAGAAAGTATTCTGGGGGAAGGATCTTCCTTCACTTTGGAATCTTCCTGCACCTTGATTCTGAATCGGTCCTTGCTGTCTCTTTGGGGGTGGAAAGTTTGAAGTACCTTCCTGGGCTTGGAATCTTTTAAAGTTAGAGGGTGCAGGCTTTGGTGGGACCTTTACTACAAAGGCTTTGGCAAAATCCTTTGCCATTTTTACTGCTTCAGCCATGGACACGGGTTTGGCATTTTTGACTAGTGTGTCCAAAGGTTCGTTCATTGCCCGAATGAACCTGGCCATGAGCTGTTCTTCATCTAGAGGTGGTGAGTATTTGAGTAGAAGAGCAAAGGCCTGGTGATATTCTTCAATGGTTTTGTTCTCCTGCTTTAGCTCTAAAAATTCGCTCATTTTGGTTTCCAAAAATCCAGGGGGACAAAATCTCTTTCTCAAATAGGTTTTTAGATCATTCCAGGATTGAGTATTTCTGTTCAGACGGTTGGTGTCACAGTGGTTCCTCCATGCTACCCTGGCTGTTTCCACTATTATAAACGGCCAAGAGCTATTTTGCTCAGCTCATTATAACCTGTGACGTCAAAATACTCTTCCATGGCTTCCACCCATTTCTCCACAGTCTCACCCAGGTTCTCCCCTTCTCCTTTGAAGGGTCCTGGTTGAGTCCTATGAAGAGCCTTGCGAACATCAGGATCAAGTTCGTTATCTTCGATGACAGGGTCTGGCTGCTACGATTTCCTCGTCTCATGATTCTGTCAAAAATTTATATATTAGAGAGAGAATAGTTATAAGATTAGAGAGGAGATTCTTATTTTTGAATACCTCAAAAACTGGGGAGAATTCTTACATTCTACCCCACTTAAAAAAAAGCGCGAGATGTCCTCATCTCGTAGGAAGAGGACAACTCTTTTTCTTACGACCCAAATTATTCTGGGGTTCCTTACATTCTGGTCGACCCAACAGAATACCTTCTGAACATTCCTCCACGGGAAATTTTAGTTAAGCAAGTTCTCAATTTGTCATTCCTTAACTTGATCTACCGGTCAAGTGTTAACAGTAGTAATCTGACAGCACAACCCACTAATCTCATAGTGATTTGCTGAAATCATTATCATCATTCCAGTTATGAATATCATCACTGGGACTCGTCCCATTCATCCTCATTGTGGTTTCGCTCAGCTTATTACATTTCAACTAAATTTTGAAAATCGTCATTTTTCAATCAGAATCCAAATCAATTCATCGATTCTTAAACAGAATTAAAAATCATATCAACCACATTCAAATTCATCATCTAGATAGCATTAACGCTTATAATTTCAAGTCTTAGATTTACTCGTATATACTGTCAGTAAAGAGCTGCAGTATACTCTCGGTATATACGGGTAGTCAAGGCCCTTGGAATTATAAGGTAAATACCATCATGTCTAGGCCTCAAGCAAGTCAGGATTCTATATAATTGCGGTACTTCCATTTGAAGACCCAATTACTAATTTATGAATTTTCAGATTGAATATCAATTTGTATGAATTATATCACACAATTACAACCTTTTTGATTCTTGATAAATTTTTGATATATTTGGCTTCTCGGTTGATCCTTATTAACCAAAAAGCTCTGATACCAACTGTGAGATCCCTGTTCCTACCGCGCAACGGATTCGGGGTACTAGCAGCGGAAGTAGCACTTCTTGCGTGAGGCAGGGTCCCACACTCGGGGCCTCGTCCACGGATATCCGGACAAAAGACTAATCCGTCGGTTTTTCCAAAACCGAACCCGGAAAAACTTCCCTTATCCAGAAAGCACGGGCGATTCCTCCAGGATAACTTTTTACTCTAACGTAGTCAAGACCATTAGTGGTCAAACTGATCCGACTGCACCTATAAAGATACTCGATCAGATCAAGGAAGAAACTTGCACTTGGATCATTGGGATCAACGCTTTTTTCCCCATCAAGAGGCACAGCCGTTGATTCCTATCCATAGAACAATTACTATCCAGGACTTACTTCATCTATCGTAATAACAGAAATTGAGTCTCGATTTATGGATCCATTAGTCCAGCCTCCGATCCCATGGGTTAGCCAACCGCCCAACCACTGTAGTGATGGGATCCAATTTGGAATTTGGTTAGGTTTTGTCTCGGGTACCAAGTAAAAGAGTTCCAAGGCCCCCTAGCCGGAAGTTCATGCAAACATAAAACTAGCCACACCACTTACACACCCAATATGAAATTGCCTTTTTCTTAGCATCAGCTAACTTTAAAACAATCCTTTAATGAAACCATGGTACCACTGATCACAATCTTCCAATTTATCCAGATGATTCATAATTTCCCATCATTCCTTCATCAGAGTATCTATGGCATCATTGGCAACTAGAACGCTCACCACCTGTCCACACAGGGGTCTTTTCAATAGTTCCTAGCCCATAATACTCGGCAATATGATCACTTATAAAAATCAAGATGGACTCTCGTTGAAGATCAGCAAGATCAACCAACAGATCCATATAAAGAGCCATGGACTCATCCATTGAAGACCAGCAAGGTCAATCAACCAGATCCATGCCCGGTTTCACAAAACAACTCTTACTCCTTGTTCCAATATCTTCCTCGACGCACGCGTGGGTATCCTAGGCGACCCAGAGCCCGAGCACCGTATGGTCAGCACCCTCTAGGATCCTTCGCAGGTGACCTAGCGCTTCACTCATAGGCCGCTTCCTTGGTCCCTCATCCACCGTACCGGAAGCTCACCATTTTAATCGAACCGAGGCTGGTCAA
Organism: Cibotium barometz; assembly: GCF_041138505.1. Lineage (NCBI taxonomy): Eukaryota > Viridiplantae > Streptophyta > Polypodiopsida > Cyatheales > Cibotiaceae > Cibotium > Cibotium barometz. Next base: position 1,307,436 of record NW_028229436.1, on the reverse strand, counting down.
GACCTCGGCCGACTTTGCTACGCGAGACGTCCTCCATTGACTCTCCGTTAGCAGTTGCAACTTTATCAGTTAGGTCTCCACGACCTTAGTCACAAGACGGTCAAAATGCTTCCCCAGCATTCTTGACATAAAACAGCCATTTACAAACAGTTTACAATACAGTTTCTATATTAACTCTCATTTTTCCACATTATCCTTCATTAATCCACATTACTTATTCCACATTCCATTTATATGTGTACTCATCCAATCACATCATTTTTCATCTCTTCACTTCAGATTCTTTCACATCACATATCATATATTCACATCCATACATCCACATCCACATCCACATTCACATCCATACATCCACATCTACATGCTTACCTCCATTTTCACATCCTCATTTATACATCCACATCCCATATCCACATTCATACATACACATCCATATCCACATCTATACATCCACATCCACATGCATACATCCATTATCACGTCTTCATTCATACATCCACATCCACATACATACATACATCCACATCCACATTTCCATTCACATCTATACATCCCCATCTACATCCACATACATACATACATCCACATCCACATTTCACATCCACATCTATACATCCACATTCACATACATCCACATCCACATTTTCATTCACATCTATACAGCCACATCTACATCCACATACATACATACATCCACATCTACATCCACATACATACATACATCCACATCCACATTCACATCTATACATCCACATCCATATCCACATTCCACATTCGCATCTATACAACCACATCTACATCCACATTATACAACTTCATGCATACATCCATTTTCACATTCATACATCCACACTCTCATCTTCATGCATACATCCATTTTTACATTCATACATCCACACTCTCATCTCCACATCCACACATCCACATACATACATCCATTTCCACATTCCCATTCATATAACCCCATATGCCTTCACAACTAATCTTTTACATCACATCCATTCTCGCCCTATCACAACCCATATACATCTTATCCTATCACATACACTTCTTACCTCATCCCATACACATCTTATCACATCTTAATTCATTTTATCTCCTCTTATCACCTCTTATACACCTCTTATCACATCCTATCACATCTCATATCTATTTATAGAATATAAGAGAATTCTTATATTTGATATAAGATTTCTTTACACATTTACTTATGCATAAATTCCATTTAAGGAGATTAATACTTCCGAAGAAAAATCAATCTTTTATGCACCTTCCTATGCATAAATTCATTTTAAATGAAAATGACACTTTTAAATTAAAATTCAATCTTTTATGCATCTTCCTATGCATAAATTTAATTTAGATGAGAATGACACTTTTGAATTAAAAATTTAAATTTTTTATGCATCTTCTTATGCATAAAGTCAATTTGGTAGGAATTACACTTTTAGAATAAAAGAATTTCTCTTATGCATCTAAGTTATGCATAAAATCCATTTATGATGAAAATCACACTTTTAGTATAAAAAGAATATCTTTTATGCATACCTCCATGCATGAAATCCAATTATGATAAAAGTAACACTTTTATAATAAAATAATCAACTTTTATGCATACCTCTATGCATGAAATTCAATTGTGACAAAAGTAACACTTTTACATTAAAATAATCATCTTTTATGCATACCTCTATGCATGAAATCCAATATGATAAAAGTAACACTTTTATAATAAAATAATCAACTTTTATGCATACCTCTATGCATGAAATTCAATTGTGACAAAAGTAACACTTTTACATTAAAATAATCATCTTTTATACGTACCTCTATGCATGAAATCCAATATGATAAAAGTAACACTTTTGATATAAAAAAAATTATCCTTTATGCATACTTCTATGCATGAAAATTAAAAATGATAAAAGTAATACTTTTGATATAAAAAATTTTCCTTTATGCATACTTCTATGCATGAAAATTAAAAATGATAAAAGTAACACTTTTAATATAAAAAAATTATCTTTTATGTATACTTCTATGCATGAAAATTAAAAATGATAAAAGTAACACTTTTAATATAAAAACAATTATCCTTTATGCATACTTCTATGCATGAAAATTAAAATTTGATAAAAGTAACACTTTTATGTTAAAATAATAATCCTTTATGGATACCTCTATGCATGAAATCCAAATATGATAAAAGTAACACTTTTATGTAAAAATAATAATCTTTTAAGCATAGCTCTATGCATGAAAATCAACTATGCATAATATAAAAATCAATTTCTCTATGATTACAATGAATATCTTTCAATTAATCTAGGATGATAATTCCTAGAATATGGTAGGAAGTCCTGTTTTTATGCTTTGAATGAAATTATTTTATGCATAATTTTTATAAAACTTTTGCCATAGCTCCCCTGCTATGACTGATAAATCTCAATTTTTCTAAGGGATAAAGCTTATCATTAAGGAAATAATTAAAATGATCTCTAATTGGATCATTAATCCATAATGGATTGAATCATCAATATACATAAACTAAAAGCATAGAAAAAAGCCATTAATTTGGCCTCAAGCATAGCTTAATCTTGGGTTAAGGAAAAGCTTTATGAAAAGCTTGATTTGGATTGAGAATGGGTCATGAGTATGACCATTTCTTGAGTGAGAGAGAGAAATTACATAAAAACCATTAGAATTTAAACATAAATGGAAATTAACTTCAATAGTATTTATTAAATTATGTAACTCTTCACTACTATTCAACAATTAACTTCAATAGCATTTAAAAAACCATACCAATTAAGCTTCTCAAGCTTGAGAGGGGTTGAGAAGAGAGAAACATTGAGAAATTATAGAAAAGATCAATATTCACTAATTACCTTACAAATTGCTTGATTCTTTGTTCACGGTAGAGGCCCCCAACCAATCAATTGGTTAAGTATGTTGATGGAGCCACTAATGGGGATTGAAGAAAGAGGGAAGCTCCAAAAACTAGTGAATTATTAAATGAATTCACAGTTCTTGGCTTAGGTGGAGTAGAGTAACGATGCATAAATACTATCTATTTTTCAACAAGGGGAAGGCTTCTATTTATAGGAAAAATTGATCTCCTAACCCGACAAACTGATTCTAGAATTTTCTAAATCAGTTTGGTCAATATTTGACCATGTTTAGGTCGGTTAAGCTAACTTTTTGGAACTAGACTTGAATGAGGAGAGAGGAGAGATGAAATATCTCAATTTTTATGAGTTTAAAACTCATTCAAGCATGTGAAATATGCACTTCCTTTAAAGAACTCCCCTTCCTTACATATGTGTCATAATGGAATCATTTTAATATTGCTCATAGTTTTTTACTAATAAACCTTGTACATTTTCAACTCTTCATCTTATGTGAAATATGCACCTCCTTTAAAGAACTCCCCTTCCTTACATATGTGTCATAATGGAATCATTTTAATATTGCTCATAGTTTTTTTACTAATAAACCTTGTACATTTTCAACTCTTCATCTTATGTGAAATATGCACCTCCTTTAAAGAACTCCCCTTCCTTACATATGTGTCATAATGGAATCATTTTAATATTGCTCATAGTTTTTTACTAATAAACCTTGTATATTTTCAACTCTTCATCTTATGTGAGCATTTACTCATTTTTGGATACCCAAAATATCTCATATTTTTAATATTGCTCATAGTTTTTTACTAATAAACCTTGTACATTTTCAACTCTTCATCTTATGTGAGCATTTACTCATTTTTGGGTATCTTCTTTTACAAATTGGATTTATCTCCTCCCTGCACATGGATTGATGCTATTGGCCCATAGGAACCTTAATTGGACCATAATCCAAAAATTTCTGAAAATCTAGACCCTTAGACTAAGGTTCTTTATACCTATTTCCAATTAATTCCAATTGCACATTGGAAAATTCTTTTTGAATTTCTGTTTTAGGGGAACTCATCTGAATTATAAGAGATATTTTTCTATCAAAAAATATTCAAAATCTGAATATTCTCTCTCTAGGCTAAAATAGTTAGCAACAATGTCTTTATATTTCTGAAGAGGGTTGATTACAGGGGAAGATACTAGACATAAAAAAGGGGTTGGGTGAGGAATCTTACATTCTACCCCACTTAAAAAACGCGAGATGTCCTCATCTCGCAGTTAGAGTATGATTTCTTTCATCATCTTCTTCTTCTTCAATCACATTCAACTTTACGCCTTGGAAGTGAACGGTCAATTTTTCCCTGGTATTCTGCTGGAGTATGGATGACTGGAGAACTGTCGGTTAAGCCCTTGGTTTTTTCAATTGCAGTAAAGATCTGCCCTTCTTTCCTCTTCTACTTCTTCTGAAATTGTGACTGCTCTGGCTGCTACAGTCTGAGGTGGAATTCTTTCTCTTTGGTTGCCCCTGTTCTGGAAAGGAGTTCTGAGGTTACTCTGGGTAGAGGCAGACGGTTGATTTGGAGTTCTTCTGGGGTTACCCTGGCTTGGGTGAGACGGACCCTGATTAGACTGGTATGAAGGAATTGGTCTCTGAATTCGAGGCCCTAGACTTCCGTGTTCCCTTGACATGGCAGGAGTTGGGCAGTCTTTTAACTGATGACCAAAACCTTGGCATCCAAAACACCGGTTCTCACTTCTGGGCTCATTGTTCTGCATCCTTAAAATAGATGGTCCTCCTGAGAAAGTATTCTGGGGGAAGGATCTTCCTTCACTTTGGAATCTTCCTGCACCTTGATTCTGAACCGGTCCTTGCTGTCTCTTTGGGGGTGGAAAGTTTGAAGTACCTTCCTGGGCTTGGAATCTTTTAAAGTTAGAGGGTGCAGGCTTTGGTGGGACCTTTACTACAAAGGCTTTGGCAAAATCCTTTGCCATTTTTACTGCTTCAGCCATGGACACGGGTTTGGCATTTTTGACTAGTGTGTCCAAAGGTTCGTTCATTGCCCGAATGAACCTGGCCATGAGCTGTTCTTCATCTAGAGGTGGTGAGAATTTGAGTAGAAGAGCAAAGGCCTGGTGATATTCTTCAATGGTTTTGTTCTCCTGCTTTAGCTCTAAAAATTCGCTCATTTTGGTTTCCAAAAATCCAGGGGGACAAAATCTCTTTCTCAAATAGGTTTTTAGATCATTCCAGGATTGAGTATTTCTGTTCAGACGGTTGGTGTCACAGTGGTTCCTCCATGCTACCCTGGCTGTTTCCACTATTATAAACGGCCAAGAGCTATTTTGCTCAGCTCATTATAACCTGTGACGTCAAAATACTCTTCCATGGCTTCCACCCATTTCTCCACAGTCTCACCCAGGTTCTCCCCTTAACCTTTGAAGGGTCCTGGTTGAGTCCTATGAAGAGCCTTGTGAACATCAGGATCAAGTTCGTTATCTTCGATGACAGGGTCTGGCTGCTATACGATTTCCTCGTCTCATGATTCTGTCAAAAATTTATATATTAGAGAGAGAATAGTTATAAGATTAGAGAGGAGATTCTTATTTTTGAATACCTCAAAAACTGGGGAGAATTCTTACATTCTACCCCACTTAAAAAAAGCGCGAGATGTCCTCATCTCGTAGGAAGAGGACAACTCTTTTTCTTACGACCCAAATTATTCTGGGGTTCCTTACATTCTGGTCGACCCAACAGAATACCTTCTGAACATTCCTCCACGGGAAATTTTAGTTAAGCAAGTTCTCAATTTGTCATTCCTTAACTTGATCTACCGGTCAAGTGTTAACAGTAGCAATCTGACAGCACAACCCACTAATCTCATAGTGATTTGCTGAAATCATTATCATCATTCCAGTTATGAATATCATCACTGGGACTCGTCCCATTCATCCTCATTGTGGTTTCGCTCAGCTTATTACATTTCAACTAAATTTTGGAAATCGTCATTTTTCAATCAGAATCCAAATCAATTCATCGATTCTCAAACAGAATTAAAAATCATATCAACCACATTCGAATTCATCATCTAGATAGCATTAACGCTTATAATTTCAAGTCTTAGATTTACTCGTATATACTGTCAGTAAAGAGCTGCAGTATACTCTCGGTATATACGGGTAGTCAAGGCCCTTGGAATTATAAGGTAAATACCATCATGTCTAGGCCTCAAGCAAGATTTCTAGTTTCCAATCATTCCTTCATCGAGGTACCTATGGCATCATTGGGAACCAGAACGCTCACCACCTATCCACTCAAGGACCTTTTCAATAGTTCCTAGCTCATAGTACCCGGTAATATATTCACTTATATAAATTTAGATGGAATCTCCGTTGAAGATCAGCAAGATCAACCAACAGATCCATATAAAAGAGCCATGGACTCATCCATTGAGGACCAGCAAGGTCAATCAACCAGATCCATGCCCGAATTCAGAAAACAACTCTTACTCCTTATTCCAATATCTTCCCTGATGCACGTGTGGGTATCTTCGGCGACCCAGAGCTCGAGCATCGTATGGTCAGCACCCTTTAGGATCCTTCGCAGGTCACCTAGCGCTTCACTCATAGGCTGCTTCCTTGGTCCCTCATCCACCGTACCGGAAGCTCACCATTGAAATCGAACCGAGGCTAGTCAAGACCTCGACCGACCTTGCTACGCGAGACGTCCTCCGTTTACTCTCCGTTAGCTGTTGCAACTTTATTAGTTAGGTCTCCCGACCTCATTCGCACGACGGTCAAAATGCTTCCCCAGCATTATTGACAAAAAACAGTCATTTAAAAACAGGTCATAAATACAGTTTCTATAACGAACTCTCGTCTTTTCACATTTCTCATCAATCCACATTACTTAATCCAGTTCCAATCATATGTATTCCCATCGTCCTTCATCCATTCACATCTATCCCAATTTACATCACATCCATTTCACATCACATCTCATTCATTCACATCCCGATTCACATGACCTCACATCTCATCAATTCACATCACATACCATCCATTCACATCTCTCATACTTCACATCGACATCACATTCAGATCCACATCTCTTTACATTACACCACATCTCATCCACATCGACATCACATTCAGATCCACATCTCTTTACATTACACCACATCTCATCCACATCTACATCACATTCACATCCACATCCCTTTACATCACATCCACATCCACATCCCTTTACATCACATCACATTCTTTCACATACACATCCACATCCATTCTTTCACATACACATCCACATCCATTCTTTCACATACACTTTCACATCCATTCTTTCACATATATATCCACATCCATACATACACTTCCACATCCGTTCTTTCACATACACTTCCACATCCATTCTTTCACATACATATCCACATCCATACATACACTTTCACATCCGTTTACTTCACATCTCATCCACATTCATTTTCTTTACACCACATCCTATCACACTCCATTTACATCTTATCACATCCCATTTACATCTTATCACATTCATTCACATCCTATCGCATCCCATTTACTAGTTTTTTTTACTTCGATACTGATAATGGAACTTTTTCTAAATTTCTACTAATTGCTTGGCGGTTCTTTTTCTCGACAACTGTTTCCATATTCTTTCTCAATTTCTCAAATGAATTATATTCAATATTCCTCTTTTGAATAAAAGAATTCATGGGATTTACAAAAATCAATTTTACCCATATTTTCACTTTTGATAAATAATCATAAATTGAATTATACTAAAAACTTCTCTTTTTTCCATTTAAATGATTGGATTCCAAATATGATGAAAATTTCTCTTTCATCATTTAGATTTATACATGCATAAAATAATTTTAACTAAAATTTCTCTTAAAAATTATATAAAAATATCCATTAATTCCATTATGCTAGAAATTCTACTTTTCTCATTTAAATGATTGAATTCCAAATATGGTGGGAATTTCCCTTTCATCATTTAAATTTATCTATGCAAAAAAAATAAATTTAACTAAATTTTCTCTTAAAAATTAAATTAAAATCTCTATTAATTCTATTATACTAGAAATTCCACTTTTCTCATTTAAATGATTGAATTCCAAATATGGTGGGAATTCCTCTTTCATCATTTAAATTCATTTATGCATAAAAATAAATTTAACTAAAATTCTTCTTTAATAAAATAACCATTATTTTGGTATTCCAATTTTTCTCTTTCTCCATTGGAATACATGGACTTCCATTGTCGTGGGAATTTCACTTTTATCATAAAAATGAATTACTAGAAATTTCTCTTTTTTTCTAATTAACTATTTATGCATAAGCATTAAAAATCAAATTTTCCATGGTTATGATGAGAATTATTCAATTAACCTAGTATGACCAATCCTAGAATATGGTAGGAAGTCCTCTTTTCATATTATGTATGAAAATGATTTATGTGTGTGTGTTAATTTTCTAAAAATTTTGCCATAGCTCTACTACTATTACTGATAATTCTCAATAATTTTAAAAAGCATAAAGTTTAATAATACGAATAACTACCATTTGGATCAATATCAAATTATGGACTTGATTCCTAAGTTTCTCATAATTTAAGTAGCATGAAAGCATTAAAAAGCCACTTCTTTGGCCTCTAATTTGACAAGCATAGAAATTACTTTTAGATTTGAGAATTGCTTCATGAAAAGCATCATTTGAATATAGAATTGGTCATAGGAATGACCATTCTTTGGGAGAGAGAGAGAGAGATGCTTAAACATAATTTTTAACTAATAAATCTTGTACTCGGTCAACTCTCCATCTTATGTGAGCATTTACTCATTTTTGGGTATTTTATTTTATTCATTGGATTTATCTCATCCCAACACTTGGATTAATCTTATTGGTCCATAGAAACCTTAATTGGACCATAATCCAAAATTTTTAGAAAATCTTGACCCTTAGACTAAGGTCTTTTAAATCATTTTTAATTAATTCCAATTGCACCTTGAAAAATTTATTTTGATTTTCTGTTTCAAGGAAACATATTTTTGATCTTTATAGAATTTATATATCCAAAAATATCTCAATATTGAATTTTCACTCTCTAGAAATTTTCATCTCACTAGGCAAAAACAAGGAAAATAATATTTTCTTGTATTTAGAAACAGGGAATGATTACAGGGTATTGAGGTAAAGGCTTATTCATTATTCAGGTTGAGGAGGAATCTTACATTCCCCGAGCCATAACGATACGTCTTCTCGGACATTTTAGATGCCCACTAGCTGAAGTATGTTGGGGGGCGGTGGAAGCACATGACTACTTCAACAAAATGTGGAAAAAGGAGTTTGCTAATATCTCCCTTCTAGTCCACCCACACTACCATCCCACAGCCAGCAGGGCCCGTTGATTCCCAACTAGAACTAGAAAAGCTTTTCCACTCAACATGTAGAGTATGCAACAAAAAGTTAGCAGTTGCAGAAAAAGAAGCCAAAAGGCTAGTCGATGAAGAAAGTGCTAAAGCCAAAGAGACCAGATAGGTACCTAAACATTTCAAGACCTTCCATATGGCTGATTGATTTGTCCAATATGATTCGGCCCAAAGGTCAAATAGTGGGCAACCAAGGACCTCTTATGATGGTCCCGGCCAAGGTCAAGGAGATAAATCTTGCAGGCCTGGGTGAAGACCCACGCTGGGTGAAGACCCAGGGCCAGTATATATTGGAGAAGACCTCTACATAGAGAAAGAGACTAAGCTCATCGCTTTGTTAGAATTCTAGGATTTCTTTGCCTGGAAGTACACGGACATGAAGGGTGTACCTCTAGAAGTAATCCATCACACCATCCCAATCGTTGATATGAAGCTAGACTGGTCAAACAACGGGCTTATGTGATGAACCCTAAATACTCCAAGATGGTCCAAGAAGAGATCAACAGACTCATTGATGCTGGATTCATTTTAAAAATTGAGCATATGGAAGGGGTATCATCCATTGTGATAGTGCCCAAGAAGAATGGAAAAGTCAAAGTATGCGTAGACCTCAAAAAGGTCAATGTCACTACCATTAGGAATCATTATCTCTTACCTTTCATAGAACACGTTCTAGAACAAGTAGCAGGAAAGGAAACCTACAACCTCCTTCATAGATTCTCTGGATACAATTAGGTGCTGATCAATCCCAAGGATCAGCACAAAACAGCCCATCGAGCTGATCAATGCCCCCGGTACCTTCCAACGTCTCATGTGCACGGCTTACAAGGAATATGTTCAAAAATTCCTTAAGGTCTTTATGGATGACCTTAAGGAATATGTTCATAAATTCCTTAAGGTCTTTATGGATGACCTTTGTGTCAACTCCTCTTTGGAAGTCTCACCTTGCATGTTTGCGTTCGTAAAGTGTTAGAAAAGTGCAGGCTACACCGTATCTCGTTGAACCCACTTAAATGTCAATTTTGGGTTTGACATGAAGTGATCTTGGGACATATTGTCTCTAGGCAAGGAATCTCTATTGATAAATAGCAAAGTGTGGCTCATCCTAGAGAGCTTCCCCCACCCACTAACTTTAAAGGATTCCAGTGCTTCATGGGGCACATCGGCTACTATCGAGGCGATTCATCTTTATGTACGCTGGTATTGCTCGGCCTCTTTAGTATACGGACTCTTAATCGTCTTCGAGTGGACTGAAGAAAGCTAATAGGCTTACACAACGCTGATATTGCTCGACCTCTTTAGTATACGGACTCTTAATCGTCTTCGAGTGGACTGAAGAAAGCTAACAGGCTTACACAACGCTCAAAAAAGCCTTGGCAAGTGCTCCAATTCTTAGGTCTCCCAACTGGGACATTATCTTCCATGTCCACATCAATGCCTCATCTTTCGTTGTTGGTTGTGTGGTGCTAGCCCAGCCGGGAGAACACAAGATGGATTTCCCCATCAACTTTGCCAACCGCCAACTCAATGAAGCTAAGAGAAACTACACCATGACTGAGAGAGAAGGATTAGCCATGGTCTACATGGTCAAGAAGTTTTGCCATTATTTTTTACTATATCCATGAAGTACATCACTTGAGACTTTATCCTAACTTGCTCTACCACATGCTCTTGAAGCGGAATCGCCATAAGTATTCAACCGCGGGACCATTACGAGTGCCCGTCTAAGTTGTAGATTTGGATGCCATTGCTTCATATCTTGAATGTATGACATTTTGGTGTATCTACCTTGACTCCTTGATATAAGATAATGGTAGTAGCTCTTGTTAATCCTAGAAATAGATTAACAAGTAGATCTATATTTTCTTTCATGATCTACTCTTCTTCGTCATGTTCTACCCCTTCCAGGTAATTTAGGCCTTCTACATGGAGCGATCGGCTCTTCTACATCGTCTTCTACCCCTTCCAAGTAATTTAGGCCTTCTGCATGCAACGGTCAAGTGGCCAGATTCAACTTGTATTTTTCTATGACCGAGATGTAAACCTTCTTTTCCCCCCTCCAAATTGTGATCTTGTTTGTATCCCAATTGTGCCTGATCTTCCACTTCTAAGCCACGGTCTTCCCACAGCATGGATATGCACCCGTTATCTCTGTCCTTTTGAGGACTATGAACACGGTAGTGAACATGCATCCTACCACTTCTATTTGTTCCCCCCTGGTTATTCCAATTGGTCGAACTCCTCTCTGGTCAGCCATGCGCATCTAGAATGGAGCTGGGTGCATGTGCATGATACCTATCTTTTTGACCAGGCTATCTGATATCTTGTTCACTCCTGATCCTCCATCCAGAATGACCCTCATCGCCACTACTCTAATCTTAATGGTCACTTCTGAATCAAATGTGTCATAGTCTTGGATTGTTTTCATATTCCTGCATTCTGCTTTGTCGGATTTTTCAGTTCCTACAAAGGTATCTATGCCAATTTCTCATTTGGTACTATGGCCTGAAGCAGATTTTGCCTGTAGTAGTTGGGAACTAGGTTCAAAATTTGGTCCAGTGTGATGTTCAGTTTCATCTTGCTGAGATCCTCCCACAAGTCATATTCCTTCATGGAGTTACTGTTTTTCTCATGTCAGGCGGGCATACCTTGACCTCTCTATACATTCTTCCTTCTTCCTCTTTTGCTTTCTTTTCCTTTTCCTAACCCTCCCTTGTCAATTTTCATATCCGGATTTCTTCCAGATTCCCTTCCATTTCCTTCATCTCGTGACACTTTTGCTGCTCTGGGATAAAATTGGCTCTAGTTGGCACTTCAGCATCCTTTCTTCAGTTTACCATAACACACCGGATTCTTTCCTGCTGCAATTTCTTCTCTTTTCTTGACCAGGTTTTTCATGTTCGAATTCTCCTTAGAATGCTCTCCCAAGAGTAGGATATTCTTGCATTGTCTACACCATCCCTTGTGCACTCTATACCAACTCGGTAATTCTCACATTTCTACAGGGGGTTTGTTAGATATTTATAGTAGTACTATAGTGAGGCCACATACTGATGCCATGGGCACTTTTGTCCCATCAAGTTTTTTCCCATGGCCATCCAGTTGTGAATAGACACTTTAGTTACTATAGAGGTAACATTACTATAGAGGCAACATTTGTACTTGGAGAGAACTTCATCTCTCTGCTACCTTGCCCACTATAATGGCTTTTATTTCTGTTCTAGCTTAGAATTCCTACCTGTTGACATCTTGACAAGACCTTGTGATCTTCTCACAACCATCACCTCTGGTGGATTTTCTTGTTCTTTACCTACCCCATGGTCCACTTTTACCATGTTTACAACTGCATATTAGCTCCTCCTCCTGGGTTCACCTCCCTTTGCAGCCTTGCCTCTTGCAATTCCTGATGGTGCTGAAATATAGGGTAGTCATTTTGTCTATGCCCTAGACCATTGCAATAGAAGCAAGTTTCCCTTAGCCCAAATCTTCCACCTCCTTTACATACAGTCTGTTGATTTGAGGTCCTCTGCAACTTGGTTGATGGCTATGTGATTGTTCCTTCTGTAGATAGTGCACATCTGTTCCACATTCTTCAACTGGAACTCCTCCTTCATGTGACCTTGATTGTTACACCTTATGCACCAGACATCTGATCTGAGTCCAGATCCTGCCTGTCCTCTGAAAATCTTGGCTAGGGAAGCCTTTAGTTCTTCCTGAACATACTGCTTGCTTCCTACCTTTGTTTCTCTAAGGGTTTCACTCTTCGGCATCTGACTCCTGGCTAGACTCTGATTCTGAGGTGTCTTCTTCGAAATCCAATTCAGAAGTTTCTTCCTCCTCCTTCTTCCTTTTATCCTTCTTCTTCTTCTTGGGGTCTTTTCTTATTTCCTTCAAGATCCCCTCAGCTCTAGTTGCTCCCACCACCACTTGTTCAAAGGTGAGGACATCCAAGTCATATGAGGTCACTATTGTTTGGAGTTTTTCCCTTAGTCCTTTGATGAACCACTGGCTTGATGTGGCTAGAGAAAGTCTGTTGGGCTGATCTAGGTGCATTAGAATTCAGCTGCATAGTCCTCTGTTGGCCTCTTCTTTTGAGTTAGCCTCTGTAGGTTTTTCAGTACTTCTGTTATTGTCTTATCTTTCCTAAAGCTTTTCAAGAATGCTTTCTTCAAATCTTCAAATGTCTAGAAGTGCTCCAAACCATATTGTGCATACCAATTGGTGGCCTTGCCACCCAAAGTTGTCGCGAAATACTCTATATTTTGTGTGGCAAACAGAGCTCTAGTGGCCTCTAGTGGCCTCTAGTGGCCTCTAGTGGCCTCTAGTGGCCAGGAATGGCAAAGATGTGGGCACTTGGATCCTCCTTGCTCTTACCCTTGAACTTAGGGTACTTGAGAGACATCCTTCCCACTACTGTGCAGGTTCTTGTTCTTCTTGAGCTTCTTGCCTCCTGTTTTATGGCTCCTAGTGATCTCCTTCTTGATTTCTCAGTGGTTCTTGAATCTGCCCTTCTAGCTTGCACGGAATCCCTTCTAGGAGTCTTCTTGGATGATGCAGTTGTCATTCATGTTCTATAGCTTTAGCCTGTTTGCGGGGCAATGCCGCATTGCTCTATTTGAGCTCCCTTCATTCTCCATGCATACCCCATTGTACTCTTATGACTCTCTCATCATGAACATTCCTCACACCACTATGTACGCACTTATTTTCTAAATCTATTTCAACCCGCTTTACTCTATTAACTCACTGTGCAGTACTAACCTAGCCTCTATCTTCCTACTCCCCTACCTGGCATCCCAGTCCCCAATAGGATTGCCAAAAGTGTTAGAGTCCCGGTCGTCTCGAGACCCCGGAACTTACATGGTTCCAAATCACCTAGTCGGCTCGGAGGAGCAGTGACTAATGCAACTGTGCCCAATGCAATAAGCCAACACTAGGACTTTGAGCTACATGTCTGCCTAAGTGCTGGGAGATTGATCATGACTCTGTAAAGCAGGTTAGTTCTTAAGTCTATCCTGAATCTGGAAAGTAATCCACATCCAATCAGAATTGCACTTAACACAAGATTGAATGTTGAATAGATAGAGATAAGTAGAGTGAAACACAAGTAAGACAAAACACTAGTAAGATAAAGACCAACCAATGTGTCATCCTTGAGCAATAACAATACAAGTACAATCCAAGAGCTCTACTTATAAAATTACTCACTCAACTCTCCAGTCTTGCTATTCAGTATTATTACTCTCCTATGGGCCCAAGTAGACCCAACATGATTCTTGGACCATCCAAGTGAAAATGCACTCCTTCTCTAATCTACGCCGGGTAGACCAAGTCTTCTCTAATACCCCATCCCCTTATCCAACTAATTCCACTTTTTCCTTTATACAACTACACGGGTACTACCCATTCTTCAAGGTGCTATTATAAGTTTGTTACAAAATAAGAAGGCTTAGTTTATTGCACAATGGTCAGTTTAGGTGGCGATTTGGGCGGCGGCCAAACAGGCTGATTGGCCGCCAACAATCAAGAGAGGGGGAGAGGGCACTAGAGGTAGGTGAGAGGCAAAAGGTGGGGGGTGGGCTAGGCACGCGGGTCAGGGGCAAGCATAGAGAGGACAGAGGAACCCCCTTACCCTGAATATGGTCATTGGCGTGCATGAACATATTCGGGGCAGCCAAATATGGTCGCTAATGACCATATTCAAGAGGCACAGAATCTGGTCATTGGCAACCAAATTCAGGGCATCCGAATATGGTCACAAATGACCATTTTCAGGGGGCATAGAATATGGTCATTGGCAACCATATTCGGGGCACCCTGAATATGGTCACCTGAATATATGTACACACACACATATATGTACACACACACACACACACATATATATACACACCTGAATATATGTACACACACACATATATGTACACACACACACACACATATATATATATGTATGTATGTATACACATATATATGTATTTATACATACATACATACATACATATATACATATATATATATAAATACATACATATATATATATATATATATATATATATATATATATATATATATATATGTATTTATACATACATATATATATACATACATGTATGTATGTATGTACACACACACACACACACACACACACATATATATATGTATGTATGTATGTATGTATGTATGTATGTATATGTATTTATACATACATATATGTATGTAGGTATATATATATATATGTATGTGTACATAATATATATATATATATATATATATATATATATACATACATGTATGTATGCATGTATGTATGTATGTATGATACATACATACATACATACATACACACACACACACACACAACACACACACACACATATAAGCAAAGGAGAGGGATGGCTCGTCGTCCCTCTTGAGGGGTAGCTGTTGCCCCCCCTTCGATTGCCCTGCCTGTCGCCCCCCTTCCTTCCTCTCAAACACCCCTCCCTTTCGGTTGTCCCCTTGCTCATCATTCCCTTTCGTTTTATTTATATAATTATTATTTAAGTTTAGATATTAAACTATAGTTATATATATATATATATATATATAATTGATATAAATAATATACATATGTTTAACCTTGATATATATGTATGTAACAAGAATATATGTATTAAGTAAAATACTTATAGTTTAATAAAATAATTATATATTTATATCATTAATATAAATATGTTTAACCTTGATATATATATATATATATATATATATATATATTTATATATAACATGAATATATATAATATTAAGTATATTATAAATTATTATTTAAATAAAAAATACTTTTATGAGAAGTAATAAATCAAGAGTTTCATTAATTTTATTTATAACAATATTTTTTTTTATGAAAAGTAAAAAAATACTTTTATAAAAAGTAGTAAATCAAGAGTTTAATTAATGATATTTATAACAATATTTTTTGATCACATTGTTTTCTTTTTAGTGAAGGTTTTTTTGTTAAGGATATGAGATGATATATTTTTTTAAATGACATCACTTACACGGATGGCTCAAAGATTAGAGAGAGATTGGGTTATGGGTTTTATTCATAATAAAGTGGAAGTGGGTGAAGGGATAGTTCTATAAACCGAGCGAGGAAGATATTTTGTTCATGGTGTCGCACCATGTGGGTGTTCTAATAGAAAATGGAGAGATTGTTTATCTTGATGATACAATGAAAAGCTTCATCATTTGGCGTATAAAAGATCTAGTAAGAATTCAACTTTCACTTCGATACTATATTATTTTATGGTAAAATTGTGATAAGGTGACATTTTATGACTTCTGCTTAGGTTTTAATACAAGGATCAAAAAAATTCTCATGAAATATAATCATTTTTGGATGGTTTTTGTGGATATAGTCAAGTCAGAATGACACTTGAATGCAAAGAGAAAAAAGCATTTGTCATAGGATGGGGGGTGTTCACATCCAACATCATGACATTTGGCCTAAAGAATGCACCGGCAACCTTTTATAGGAGAGATATTCTATGAATATCTCATCACATTCATGAAGTTGTTTGTGGCTGACTTCGTACTAATGTTATTTAACAACCAGTGGGACCCGACCTCAGTAAGATCAAAATGACATGGATTATCCCTTACATCATTTCTACAAAATTAGGAACCGTCACTTTTGAACTAAAAACAATGGACAAGGAGCGACTAAGAAAAGTTGGTTAATGGATTTAGGTTATGACCCTATTTAGGCAAGGTGCCAGAAAGACTGGCAATAAATTTTCCCTATTCATATGTCAATGCAGTGAGTATCATCAATGAGCTGCATGGGCCATAACTCCGCTCACCGTTAATAGTCCCGTCACCACGTGTCTCACATGCATTAGACAATACCCTAGGCATCGTTAAATATCATGCACCATTAATAGTCCTATCGCCATGTGTCTCACATGCATTAGACACACTGCCCCAGGTAGTTGATAAACTATCACATCATTTACATTCTTTTTTTGTAATGCTAGCATGCACTGAGATCTATAAAAATTCAATCTGCTTTGGTCATTGTGCCATCATGACATTCACATTTATTCCATAAGGTCTCATTATGAAACGTCTTATCAATCAATAGGTAGGTCAAGAGGTCCAAAATACGTATTCTTCATGCATTAGGCTCCCAATCACAAGTTATTGTTTTAACATTCTGCAAGCTCCTTGCATAACTTGCACTCTTGTACAACCCCTACTCTCTCTGTGATCTTATATAGATAGTACAAGATGATCCAGCTTGAGAACCTCACTACCATCACTCCTGTAGTAGTAGTAGAGGAGATGCACAAGGAGTGGATGGAAAAGGTGCAACTTAAAGGCTTTGTAGAGCTTGTAGAGCTCCCGTGGGGTGGATGAAAAGTGGTTGAAGCAAGTGTAGCTAGAAGGCTTCATAGAGCTCTCTTAGGGATGCTCCCTTGAGATGAGGTGCAAAAGAATACTTGATCCCATGAGTAGCTCTAATACCCGAAGAAGGAGAACTACATCCCACTGGCCAATGGGGAAAAGAAAGCCTTCATCCCCAACCCGATGGCAAAAAATTTCAAACTACTGATAGAAGGCATATCGAAGGTGTCTCTGATAAATGATTCAAATATGGTCACTTAGTTTGGCAATAAACCAAGTAAAGAGTTTTTAGTACATAAAGTGGCTAATTAGAAAAGGCAAAAGTAGTTCCATTTCATACTGAATATGCTCTATCTCGCCCACAAGATAACATATATGAGAAAAAAGACATATGGGCTGATCAAGGCAACAAAACAAGGGAAACACTTAGCATGGCCATAAATATTTGTCATGAAAAATATAGCAAGCAGTAGGCACCTCAACTAGACAAATATTTCTCCACATTTAAATATGTTGTTTAATCAGGTTGCTCGCAACAAGAAGAATGATGTTGATACCACCCACAACAGTAACAATAGAAGCAGTAGAGCAGGAACATCAATATTAATAACAACAAACACAAAAGTAGCAACAACTACATCTGTGTCATAGAAAGCAACATCATAAAAGCAATAGTAGCTTCAAGAGCTTCTACAGCCTCAAAAGTCTCAACAACAACCAAAAGGTCAAAACATTTGATTATGGGCTGAAACAACCTACCCCCCCTAGAAGATGCAGAAAAAAGGTGTGTTATATAACACCACCACCACCGCATCTACCATTGCAACAATAATCTCTACAAGCCTTGAAGGAACCCTACTTGACATCACCACATCTGCCCTCATCACCACCCCAAAACCCATAACCACTACCATATCACTCGACATGTCCATTTCCATAGCCTACACCGATACCACCACCACCTCATTAACCACCATCTTCCCCCTCCCTAACCCCCTATTACAAACAATACTAATGATGTCCACATAAGTAGACATGGAAAAGTTGCATCAGGCACTTGGCTATGTCAACCATTGTGTCTTGACCGGATTGGCCTTACTAGGGATTACGCCAGAGTTCAACTCCAACAGAGTAAGCAAAGGCTAGGGAGGACCTCCCTAGAAAGTAGAAGAAATGGGCACAAATATAAAAAAGGTTGGAAGAGGAGACATTGGAAGTCAACTTGTACAGATAAAAAGAGGAGACACTGGAAGTCAACTCGTGGACGTAAAAAGAAAAAGTGAGGCCCACAAGCTCGCAAAAGTTGAGTGTGGCAACCTAAGGAGACAAAGGAGTGGCAAAAAGAACTCGCAGAGCAGTGGAGGTAGGTAGAGAGAATGCTTAGCATGCAGAGGCAAAAATAAACAACATTTTGGCCACACACCTCCAAACCGTGTAGGGAGCTGGAATGGCAGAATGATCATATTAAGCTGTAGATAGCCATAGCCAAGGTGGCTGTGTGATAGAAGGATCATATACATAAAAATATATAGTGAGCGCATATAAGATGAAGGACTAGAAGGAGCACACTGCATAAACTTACATGGAGGAGCTCCAAAAGCACACTGCATAAACTTACATGGAGGAGCTCCAAAAGCACCCAAAGAAACTTTAGAAAGTCAATAGAAGGGGAGGACAACACCAACAATCCAAACGGGAGGAGCAGGGCTGGTGTAGATAAAAACCCAAAAGCCGCATCTACTGCCAATGCCACAACCAATGCCATTGGCATTGGCATCTACTGCCAATGCCACAACCACCCAAATAGAACAAGCCAAAACCTCCTTCAGAGGAAAAGAGAACAATAGAGGCCACCAACCTTTTGGATCTCAAGGTGAGGTTACGCTTTAAGCAGAACACAAAGTGCTAAACGTAGAGACAACTTGACTAATGGAAGATTTGAAAAAAGGTCAAGGTGAGATTGTGCTCTAAGCAGAACACAATGTAGCATTATATGGTAGTGACGTGTGTGAGCACACTTAGGACCGCTGGGGCATTTTTTCCCTCACTAGGAGGTTTTTTCCCCTGTGCAAATGTACACTCTCTTATCTGCTCATTTTGGGGTGTGTACTTATTTTTTGTATCTGGCACACATTTGTTCATTCTAATATAGTGAGTTCGTGTGCTCTCAAGCTTCTCTATCTTGTGTGTGCATTGTTGCAACCCTAACCCTAATTCCAACAATTAGTATCAGAGCTAGCTTCCTTGACACTTGATCTAGTAGTCTGCCTCCCTCCTCATGACCTTGTTTTTTTGTCTCCTATTGAGATACCCTCTTAGGAGAAGAAGGTATATAATGTAGTGTGCTGTATACAAAGTATACTAAATTTTCAGGATCCGCGGTGCGATTTGGCCACATTTTGGGCACCGCAAGGTTTCTGCAAACGTTCTGGAGAGGCATCATTTCGGATTGGTTTTGGGTATTTGGGCTGTGCAACGGCAAAGATTTGGTATACAAGCAGCATCTACAATGTCTTCAACAACATCGACCATCATACTTTCACCAGCAACACTCTATTCTCTACTCTGTGTTATTTTTCATACACTTTGCAGGTGATTTAGTCAGTTGGCAGCCATCCGGGGTTGCATTCAGTGAATACTGTTAGTGAATACTGAGTACTTGCAGTGTGTTGAAAGAATTTGCATTTGGTAGACAGTCATGGTTGGCAGTAGTGATTTATTCAAGATGTTGTTTGCTAAGGGCAAACTTGATGGGACTAACTACCCATTGTGGTCCTATATGATGAGGGATGTAGTGGTTGCTAAATGCCTTTGGAATGTGGTCAGTGGTAGTGAAACTCGTCCTGTTTCACAACTATTAGTGTTGCATGTACATCTGAAGTAGAATCTGATACAGATGTGGCTCATCCACATGCACCACCAGTACCTCCCACTGCTGCTCAAACGAGATGGAATGGAAGAGATGCACACGCACATGCATTGCTTGCACTTTCTGTGAAGCGAAGCATTATTCCTCATATTCGATCATGTAAGACTTCAAAACAAGCATGGGATGCACTTACTGCATTATACCAAGTGCACAATGAAGCACGTGTTGCATATCTGCGCAAACAGTTGGAGTCTGAGCACATGAATGAGGGAGACTCAATGGACAACTTCTTGACCAAGATCAAAGATTTTAAGGAGCAGCTCACTAGTGTGGATGAGATATATCTTGATGGTACATTGGTGCCCATAGTTCTCAATGCATTGTCGGATTCTTATCAGAGTTTTACCTCTACCCTTAGACTCACAATGAAGAGAAATCCAAATGCCCTTACATTTGATGAGCTAGTTTCAACAGTACTCTTTGTTGCAAGAAGAGCAGTCTAGGCAAAACAGATATGTTATGCAAGTTGGTGACCAAGCTTTTGTTGTCAATCAGAAAGACAAAGGTAAAGCTTCTTTGCATGGTGGCTATAAGCCAAAATCAGAATCCTCAGGTAAGGATGCAAAGAAAGAAGGTGATAAGCCTTAAAAAAAGGGCAAGTGTCACTATTGCAAGATACCAAGGCACTACATAAATGAGTGCAAAAAAAGGCTAAAGAAGGAGAAAAAGAAAGAATTGGGCATGGTTGTGGGATGATGCATCTGCACCAAGTGCAGAGAAGAAGGAATATGTAAGTTTTGCTCATTCAAGATGACAGGGCATGGACTATACATTGCAGTTATGACCCTTTTGTTCATGATGTATGCATGTCAGTGGTGGCAAAATCAGATGTCTGGTACTTTGAGAGTGGTGCTAGTGCAGAGAAGAAGGAATCTGCACATTTTGCTCACTGGGCATAGACTGTATATTGCAGTTATGATGCTTCTGTTCATGATGTATGCATGTCAGTGGCAAAATCAGATGTCTAGTACTTTGAGAGTGGTGCTAGTAAGCACATTACTTCACAAAAAAATTTGTTCTCATCTCTGGAATCTGTCCAAAGTGCAAAAACCATCACATGTGCAAATGGTTCCTCATATCCTATCAAAGGAGTTAGTAGAGTTGTGCTCACTGCTGCAAATGGCTTTCTAAAGTTTTATATGTGCCAAGCATTAAGAAGAAATTACTGTCAATTTCAACCTTTGCCTTGTTAGGCTTGATGGTGAAATTTGTGGATGATAGATGTACAGTTCAGGATAGAAATGATGGTTATTCTATCATTATCTCAGGTACCTTGTTTCATGGCCTATACAATATGGATGTATTTAAGAAGTTGCAGCATGATGCTTGCTCAGTATCTACGACTCGTGTTATTAGCGATGCATAATTATGGCATGCACGATTTGGCCATATGAATTATGGTAGTTTGTTACGCCTTCAAAGGCATGACATGGTGTCTGAGTTGCCAACTCTTGAGACCCTTGCTAGACATGTATGTGAGGAGTGTATTCTTGGTAAAATGTATCGGGCATCATTTCCAAAGGATGGATATGTGAGAGCTGTTAAGAGATTATAGCTTATACACATAGTGATGCATGTGGTCCTATGAGGACACCATCTATTGGGGGATATCTCTACTTTGTTACTTTTATTGATGATTACTCTAGATATAGCTGGGTGTATTCATTAAAACAGAAGTCATAGGTTTTTATGTGCTTTAGGAACTTTGTATCCATGGCTGAAAATGCATGTGAATGTAAAGTTGGCACCCGTCATTCGGATCGAGGGGGGGAGTATATGTCCAAGGAATTTCATGCATATATGGTTGAAAAAGCATAGGGCATCAATGTACAATGCCATACACACCTCAGCAAAATGGTGTGGCTGAGAGGAAGAACATGTCTCTCATGGAGATGGCACGATGTATGGTGAAAGCCCAAGATTTACCTCATGGTTTTTGGTTAGAGACAACTATGTGTGCAAACTATGTGTTGAACAAATGCCCTACCAAGGCCTTGCAATCTAAAACTCCTTATGAAGCTTGGCATGGCAGGAAGCCTTTTGTGGCTCATTTGCGTGTTTTTGGTTGTCTTGCTTATGCTCTTGTGCCCTGAGCAACAACGCAGTAAACTTGATAATAAGGCATATTTGTGGGATACAGTTCAGAAAGCAAGGGATGTAGACTCTACCATCCAGCCTCAAAGCGGATTTTGGTAAGTAGAGATGTTGTTTTTGTCGAAAACTCAGTTCATCCCATGTTTTCATGCCAAATATAACAGAATGTATACTCACAGGACATGTTTGATTCGCTGCTACCTTTGTTCAATGTGGAGGGCAGCCATATGTAGAGCAATTGAATGCTCAACCAAGTGCTGAAATTCAAAATTTGCAGGTGCAAAATGAGCCTGCAAATCAGCCTTTTGAATGAGGCAATTATTGAGGATGTAGTGGATGAGGAGAGAGAAGCCATAGAAGAATCTAGGCGTATGCCAAAATGGCTAATGCAAACATTGAGGATAGCAAGTTGGCAACTCCTTTACCTAGCAGAACTCATGTAGGTTCTCATCATGCAAGTTATTCTCATATGGATCATGTTCTCATTTCTACTTTATGTAATGAGGAGGAACCTGTTTCCTTTGAGACAGGATGATGATCATTGGATGCATGGTATGCAGGATGAGTATAACTCTATACTCAAGAATGACACCTGGTATTTGACAGATCTTCCTCATGGTGGCAAGAAGGCCATTGACACTAAGTGGGTTTACAAGTTAAAACGCAAAGCAGATGGTAGCATTGATCGCTACTACAAGGCCATACTTGTTGCAAAGGGGTATGCCCAACAAAAGGGCATTGATTTTATGATGAGACATTTGCACCCACATCTCGTATAACTACCATTAGGTGTCTCATTGCTTTGGCAACACATCATGGGTGGAATGTACATCAGTTGGACATTAAGACTGCATTCTTGAATGGTGATTTACATGAGGAGGTGTATGTATTGCAGCCTCCTGGTTTTGCTGTGAAAGGAGAAGAGTCTAAAGTATGCTGGTTGAAAAAGACTCTTTATGGCCTTAAGCATGCTTCTAGAGCATGGTATGAGAAGATACATACTTGGTTGCAAATGATTTTTGCAACAGTCCAACAAAGAGTACCCTCTATGTGAAGAGGAAGGACACATTTTTGGTCATTATTCTATACGTTGATGACATGCTACTCACGGGACCCGATATAGATAAGATTTCAGTCTTTAAGACTAATTTGCAGTCATCATTTTTTGAGATGTCAGATTTGGGGCCCTTGCATTACCATTTGGGGATTCAGTTTATGCAGCACAATGATGGCATTGTTATGTTGCAATCTAAATATATACAGAAGCTATTGAAGAGGTTTAATCTTGAAGACTGTAAACCTATGGCTACACCTATGGTGGAGACAGGTACTTGACTTAGTCTTCAAGATGCAAGAGACTCTTTTGATGCTAGTTTGTATCAACAGGTTGTACCTTTTTCCATTAGTCAAGTTGCTTTCAGCACTTTGTGTGTTGGAATTAGGGTTAGGGTTACAACAATGCACACACACAAGATAGAGAAGCTTGAGAGCACACAAACTCAATAGATTAGAATGAACAAATGTGTGCCAGATACAAAAGATAAGTATACACCCCAAAATGAGTAGAGAAGAGGGCGTACATACGCATGGGGAAAAAAACCTCCTAGTGAGGGAAAAAGTGCCCCGGCGGTCCTAAGTGTGTTCACACACGTCACTGCCATATAATGCTACAAACATGCCCATGAAAATAGAAGAAGACAACAATGTGATACATCAATCATCAAAAAATAGGCTGAGTATTTTAGGAGGGCCTTTGTAGAGGAAAGACAGAAGACGTCAAAACACAAGTGATAGTATGATCAAAGTTATGGCCACAGATAAAGACAAACATGAGCAACAACTCACGACCATGACCACACAAAGGGAGAGAGAACTAGAAGAGCTCCAAAATCAAGACAAGAGAGTGAAGCGCCATGTAGAAGAGACATAATCCAAGCTGGCAGTTGAGCCCGATGTGGGAAAGAGATGTGAAAGGAGGCTTCAAAGTTCATAGCTTAGAGGGCTCGCTCTCGAAGGGCTTTTGTGCTTGAAGAGGTTATCGACAAACTTCATTAAGTCATATAAGTTACTCAAGCCAACAACACCCCCTTAGCTCTAAAAAACAATTGAAGAAGAAAAAAGAGTGAGGAACATTAGGACTAGAGAATTTTGAGGATTCGAGGTGGTTTTTATGAAAAATAGCAAGTGATGCGATGGGTAGATGTTAACAGCAAGGAGGAGTGTCATGTGACCCTCAATTGATGTATGAGTTGCATCAGTCATAGACGATGGTTCAAGGGCTCAAAGGAAGCCCTTAAGCAAAGGAGAGTAATTGATGTATGAGTTGCATAAGTCATAGACTATGATTCAAGGGCACAAAGGAAGGCCAACTGTGAAGGTATAAGTGGAATTTCCAACCCAAATGTGAAGGTATACGTGCAATGTCCAGCCCAAATGGAGGCCAAAAGGAGGTATCTAGAAAACAGTGGTGAATAGCCCAAGCGGGTGTTCACTTCAAGGGAGATAGTGCTCAAATCTAGGCAAGATTAGAGGATGGCTTAACCAAGATTAGGAGCCACAATTAGTGGCTAACAGAGATGTACTCAAACCTATATGAAGGCTTGGATTATCATACGATCTTTTTGCTAAACTCTTGTCTTGTCATTATGCTCTAGCTTTGTCATTAGTCTTAATCTCTTTCTTGCATTTCTATTATGTCAAGATGTTGATACTAATCCATTTCTACACACCCTAATCCTCTCTGTGCATGAAATTCAACTTAGTATTAGAGCCACCCATCATCTCTTGATCATCTATACACCCTAGTTAGTAATATCATACACACCCTAATCCTCTATAGGCATGAAATTCAACTTAGTATCAAAGCCGCCCATCATCTCTTAATCATCTATGCACCCTGGTTAGCATCCAAATTAACCCATTAATCCAATTTTCTCCCTCTTTTCCCAAGCTCCAAAATCATCAAGAATCACAGTGTTTAGGCTCGTTTGTGTTGCAAGAAGGCATCATTCTAGAAGTGCCCGGACTATGTCATCCGGCTATATTCCGCCATGTTGGTCAAACCGCCCAACACTGAATGTGCATGCTACTAATGTTTTTGGTGTTTCTAAGGAGAAGGTGACGCTAGATGAGCATTATCTTAGCTTTGGAAAGAGTATCAAGGATGGATGAGATTTAACAATAGTGACGAACATCTTGTGGTGCTGATCGACACATGCCGATCAACACAATAGTGTTGGATCTGACATCTTTGGAAGATATAGTTGTTGAAAGGGTGGCGGTTGATCTTAAAGGACATCTGGCGACATCTGGCTCATGATGGTGACCATATGTATGCCCAGCTAGTTCTTTATTAATTCTTTATCAAACGTTGTCACAAAAAGTCTGACAAGTTCATAACTGCGTGCTTGTGTTGCATATTATTCTTCTTGTGGGTGCTTATGCTTATTATCATCAACGAAACCTCATCAGCAAGATGTCTGAAAATTGTTCATTCACTAGACATATAGAAAAGAGATGCATGTAGTAAATGAACCAGAAGTGCGGTTATACAGACCAGAAGATCGAGCTCTCTGCTTGATAGCAAGCAAATTATGAGCTGTGGAAGGGCCTTCGGGGGGAGTGAGAATGCGATTAACCATAGAAGGACCTTGTTGTCTAGGCACAATTGACATGGATGGGGACTAGGAAACTACTGTCCACCATCGTGCAATGTTGGAGGTCGATGGGACGACCTTCATCCACAGGGGAAAGCTGAAGGTCGATGGTCGACTTGCATGATATTACTGATATCATGCATAGGTTTTCTTTTAGGAGCCATGAGAATCAGCAGCAAGGCGGCAATGAACACAGAGCAAAGGTAAAAGTAGATAAGGAAGACAACGCCCAATGTCATTAAATACCAAAGGAGACCATAACTTGCCGTACATATATCCTCTAGAAAGCGCCACTGTCGACAGCAGTGATCCACAAGAGCAAATCCCATATGATATGTCGAGAACATACCTTGATGCACGGCGGTATGGCATGGCAAAAGAACTCCAAGCCATACCAACCAGGAAGAAGATGTATGCACCTCGAGGAGAAAGACGATTGTTGATGAGAAGCATCCATGAAGCGTTGGAAGCACCGTGCCCAACAAAACAAATGAATGAACAAAACATCAGCATGACAAAATCTTAAAAACAACCACAGGCACAACGGCACATCCGCGTAGGTCCATGCAATGTTCGAGACAACTGGCCCTGCAAAATAGGGGCGCACGGCATGCACAGTGACAAAAGGAAGGTTAGACGGAAAATGAAAAGGTTTTGTTGCACACCATGCAAAGACAGATAAATGAATAAATCGGTTGTGGGTGCATATTGTAAAGAGAAGGCCCTTACCTCAGTTAGAAACTAAGGGTAAGGCTCTTGACATTAAATGTTACCACATGTGGTCAGTGTGACGGCTGGCATCAAAGGTTGGGCAGATTTAGGGTTTTCTCAAGTCCTACTACCCGCTCATCTTCTTTTGCTCCATCTTCGTGTACGTCCTCATCAGCACCGAAGCTGGTAGCAAGCAAGCATGAGGTGCCCCTCTCTTCTTCTCTCTCATTCTCTCTATATCTGTTTGTTGGCTATGGCCGTAGTCATACACTGTTTCATTAAGAGCATTGTTTTGTTGATCTGTCACGTTAGGGTTCCGTAATCAGTGATATTTCGGGTTTCGTCTAGCTGTTGCAGTGTGGGATGCGTGGCCGTAAAGGCATGCATCCATGCCGGTCTTTATTAAGAGATGTTTTTCTAAAATTTTGTCTCCAGGAAGTTTCTGTTTGGAATTAAGCTTCAGCTCTTAACCTATCTAGGTCTCCAAATTAGAGTGATGCCATGTTTGTTATCAAGTCGAGGGTTTGTGAATTTCGTTTGTTATGGTCAGTATGCCTCTCAAATGTTGCTGAGATCTTAATCATGTCCAGCATGCCATGCATTTCTGTGCCTGGATTTTCCTTCCGGTACGGATCTGTTCTGTTTAACGCCCATTGAATTGTCGTCATGTTTGAAACACGAGATTCGTTGGCTCCTGTGACTAGCGGCTCGAATGCGTTATAGGTCTCACGCATGAACTCAGACTAAATGTATGCCTCCTCTTATCAGTCAGAATTGCCCAAGAGTATTCTCTTTTGAGCTTGTTAGCAACGGCGAGAGGTCAAATGTGATGGGTTGTTGTGTATGGTCAAATATGAACGCCTTATTGAGGTTGTTCTCTCGGGCTAGATGCTTTAATTTTTGGAGCCGGATGTGAAAGATCTTTTGAGGGCCAGGTGTTGCTTTCAAGGATTCGACACCGAATTTGTTATTTTCTCGTGTGTAGCTGGTAGCCCCATTTTGGACACTGGTGGTTTTGTTAAAGGCTGTAACTATGCCTTTTTGGTTTGGTGCAGTAAGCTTCAGAGTGACGTGTTGAGGGAGGCAATCACCCAAATAGTGACGGATTCAAAGGAGAAAAAGAGGAAATTTTTGGAGACAGTAGAGCTTCAAATCGGGCTTAAGAATTATGATCCTCAAAAGGACAAAAGGTTCAGCGGGTCAGTTAAACTTGCTCATATTCCTCGACCCAAGATGAAAGTTTGCATGCTCGGAGATGCCCAGCATGTAGAAGAGGTAAACCGTGAGCTATCATAGCTATGTACTTTCTTTATGTCTTCCTGTAAGAGGTGCATTGTGGATAGTGGTGCGAGTGTACTGCTTGTCTTAGACTCATCAGGGTACTGCCGTCACTTATTTCTGTATGTATTGGAATTTCACTTCTTGTACTTTTGATTCTGTTCAGGCCGAAAAGATCGGTCTCGACTGCATGGATGTGGATGCGTTGAAGAAGATGAACAAGAACAAGAAGCTCGTGAAGAAGCTGGCCAAGAAGTACCATGCTTTCTTGGCCTCTGAGGCTGTTATTAAGCAGATTCCTCGTCTCCTAGGGCCTGGTCTTAACAAAGCTGGCAAGTTCCCAACCTTGGTTTCTCATCAGGAATCCCTGGAGGGTAAGGTCAATGAGACCAAGGCTACTGTGAAGTTCCAGCTGAAGAAGGTTCTATGCATGGGGGTTGCAGTGGGCAACTTGGAAATGGAAGAGAAGCAGTTGTTTCAGAATGTTCAGCTTAGTGTGAACTTTTTGGTTTCTCTCCTGAAGAAGAATTGGCAAAATGTGAGTCAAATTGCTTCACGAAACTTACAGTATTATGCCAATTGGATTATATGCTTGGATTATGCATTACCAGTGTGAATAGTCGTTTAAAGCTGTAACTGGTAACATGGGTCTTCTTCTGTTTGCTGCTCAGGTGAGGGTGTTGTATCTGAAGAGTACCATGGGAAAGCCAGTGCGGATCTTCTAAGCTGATCTGGAGGGGATTGAGATTCTAGATTGTTTAGTTCATGCTCTTGTAATGAGAATGTGAGGACTTTTTTGCCATATGAATATTGGGAAGCTACCGGAATGCTACCTTGCAGTGCATCTGAGGGACCTGGATGAGGAGTTCAAGATTTTATGTTGCTTTTTGAATTTAGTACTTTAAAAGTTTCTGATTTATGCCATAATGTTTAGTGCATTCAAAACTGCTAAATTTTGTATGTATAGTATATCCGAGAATAAGCTGCTTTTTACCACGCTGTCTTGGGCTCTCTTTTGTGCTGACTGCCTGGTAAAAGCTTGCAGTCTCATCCTGCCTTTCGGAGTTTATGTTCAGGTGCAGTGGTGGCCTTTGGGGCGGACAGATGGATAAAGTGTTGTAGTACTGGATTTATATGGTTAAGAATATGGTGGTGGTGGTGTTGGGCTGCAGTCAAGGTGGAATTGTACACATATATATATATAACCAGTGTTAC
The DNA here is from genome assembly GCF_041138505.1 of Cibotium barometz. Lineage (NCBI taxonomy): Eukaryota > Viridiplantae > Streptophyta > Polypodiopsida > Cyatheales > Cibotiaceae > Cibotium > Cibotium barometz. The sequence continues at coordinate 1,277,811 of NW_028229436.1, read as the reverse complement.
CCAAAAAAAAAGAATATGGTGGTGGTGTTGGGCCGCAGTCAAGGTCATTACTATTTGCACTAGCAGCTGCTGGTTATCTTACTGGCAAATGAAATGGGTGGATGTGTTACTAATGGGCCGATATAAATTTGAAAATCTTTTATGCAAATGAAATTGGCAAAATCTTTCAGCAGGAGATGTGGGCCTAACTAGACTGCAAACTCATCTGCCAAGTGGAATGGTATGAAGAGGGGTGGAGAGAGTGTTAAATGTTAGTTTGGTACTCTCCACTCCATGTCTACAGCACTGTGCTATCTACTAGCCAGATGACTAATTTTGAGTCAGGTGGCATGGGTCTTCAGTGGTAGGTGTGCTTACTAGTTCTGCTGTTTACTGAAGGCCGCCTTGTATATTTTGAGATCTTGTAAGTTAAATGACGATAGCAAACTCTTCTCATAGGCCGTGCAGCCTGATGGAGCAATAGTAGCACGACATCCTACATATCCGCCATTAGATTACAGAGAATTGTATCAAGCTGTGAGCAACTTAATCCTTATGTTATAACTACCCACTAGTCATGTTTACTGAAACATCTTATCTTGTACCTAACTAAACTATAGTTGAGCAATGGTGATTTCAACTTGGTTAAAAACATCAAGTCAAGAAATTGGGTGCACAGGCTAGTGCACATGCAAGTGAGAGAGAGAGAGAGAGAGAGAGAGAGAGAGAAGCTCCACTTCTTAGGATCCTTTTAAATTATTGCATGGATGTAACTACAGGGAAAAGACATGAGGCCAACATATCCAAAACAAGAGAAATTACCCATCTTAGAAAAAATAATTCTCTTCCCGACCTGCTGTCTTCAACAGTAAAGTTGCTAAAACACTCCAAAGTCAATTGAACACATACAGCCTACAATTAAAAAAAAGGGCAAGCAAACAATTTCACCCTTGAAAGACTTGCACGTGTTACCATATCCTTCCTTCCTTTACGCTTGCTCCTCTTAGCTAGACACCACTTGCAATGAACTAGCTCTGGTCGTTCAAAGCATGGATGTAGGAGCACCTTCCATGAGCAGGGAGGATGACAAGATTGCCATTAAAGTTGATTAGTTTGTAAATTTGACTAGTATGAGTTAATTATGATTAGTTATTCACATTGGCCTATATACTATGGTCTCTTTTTTACACACTTATTGGTGTTTACCTCCACTTGGCCTCTGGCCCATAAGCTTATGTCTCAATTACAATTGGTTCTTTGGTCCAATACACATATCCTTAGTCCTTGGTCTCATATGTATAAGTCTTGTCCACAATTATGTGTCCACCGTTCTATTACAAACCAACTCCACCCAAATATGTTTGGTCCTCGAAACATGCTTAAAGTAGAACCATAGTATGGATGGTTTGCATAAGCATCAACACTTTACACTTCTTTTTTGCTAAAACTATCCAAAAGAGCATCATTTGAGCTTGTGAGACCTCCAAAACTTCATGAAATGCTTTTCAACACATTGCTAATCATGGCTAAGAAGTGTATATGTCAATTTCATCCATTTGAACCTCTTTTATGTAAATTACAGCAAGTTAAGAAGTGTATATGTCAATTGCATCCATTTGAACCTCTTTTATGTAAATTATAGCAAGTTATTTTTTTTTGTTTTGGCTCAAGAATGCACCTCGGATGCATCAAAAAGGTGTTCCATCTCCTCTAACATAGAGGCGGGTTGCCATGTTGCTTCATCTTGAGGTAAACCTTTCCACTCGAATATGGGTCCATTTATCCTCCGGAATAGGTAAAGGCTGAAGCAAACCACCGAGCTTGTGTGTGGGATCCTTGTTGAGTTGAGAAGGCATACACTTAGCAACATATTCTTTGACTTTCCTCCATAGCTCTTTCCAATGGAAACTTTTCCTTATGGCATTATAGGTTTTGAACAAACCCAAATGTCCCGCCATGGGAGTAGAATGCATCTCATCCATGACCTTTTTCTTGAAGGATGAGTGGGGTATAAGATACACCCTTTCCTTATAATAGAGGAGACCATTGTGCAATCGAAAATGAGGTAAATCATCACAAATACCATGTTGTAATTTTTGCACTATTTGTGAAGCCTCATCATCAAGCATATATTCCTCTTGAATCTCCTCAACCCAATCATTATGCACTTTCGTGATGGCCGATAAAGAACATGTCCACATTCTAGAGAGTGAATCCGCCACCACATTCTCCTTTCCCTTTGTATATGTGATCTCAAAATCATATTGTTGAAGGGTAGCCAACCATCTTCTTTGCTTAGGTGAGAGGTTTGATTGAGATAGGAAGAATTGAAGAACCCTATGGTCACTTCGCACACATAGAATTTGCTTCCATAAAGATAGTGATGCCATTTCTTGATTGCACGCAAAATAGCAATCATCTCTTGATTATATACATGCATCTCCATCTCTTTGTCATCAAGTTTGTGACTTTCATAAAGCAATGACTCCATGGTCTTGATACAACACCGCACCAATGCCTCTCCACATGCATCCACTCTAATCGTGAAGGGCTTGGAGAAATCCGGGCATACCAAGATAGGTGCCGAAGTAAGCATTCTTTTCAACTCAGCAAAACTCTTTTGTGCTGTTGCATCCCAAAAGAATGCCTCTTTCTTCAACTTATCTGTCAAAGGAGCCGCTATGTGTGCATACCTCTCCGCGATAGAATGATGAGAGATAAGAATCCCCTCATTTGAGTGAGATTGGTGGGAGTAGGCCAATTCTTCACACATTCCGCCTTCTTGGGGTCCACCTTTATACCATCAATGCTCATCACAATGTGACCAAGGTATTCCACCTCTTTTGCCATGAATGTAAACTTGGTTTCTTTGGCATACAAGTGGTTGGCTCTCAATGCATCAAATACCTCCTTCACATGAACCAAGTGCTCCTCTTCACTCTTGCTATACACCAAGATGTCATCAAAAAACACCAATACAAACTTGAAGAGGAATGGTTGTAGCACTTTGTTCATCAATGCTTGAAAAGTGGCCGGTGCATTACATAAACCAAACGGCATCACATGAAATGATAGAGACCTCTTTCGGTAGTACGAAATGCTGTCTTGTGCTCATCCCCACTTTTCATTCTTATTTGGTGGTAGCCCGGACTCTAAGTCAATCTTGGTAAAGAACTTGGTACCTTTCAATTCATCCAGAAGATCATCAATTCTTGGGATTGGGTACCTGTTCTTGATGGTGATTTTGTTAACATCCCGATAATCAATGCATATTCTGAAAGTCCCATCCTTCTTCTTCACCAATAAAACGGGCGATGCAAATGACGATTCGGGTCCACCCAACCAATATCAATGAGCTCTTTAACTTGCTTTCCCACTTCATCTTTTTCCACTTTTAACAACCTATATGGAGGTTTGTTGATCGGCCTTTTATTTGGCTCCAACTTAATTGCATGATCAACCTCCCTCATTAGTGGCAAGCACTTGGGCAAACACATCTTCATACTCTTTAAGTAACTTCTTCATGCCCTCATGTGTAACTTTGCTTTCTTTTTCATTGTCTTCATCCTTACAAAGCTGCAAAACATACATATAGCCACTCTTCTTCAATTCCCTCTTGAGTTGTGTGCTATTGATCAAGGTTAGCTTTGAGGTGCCAAAACCATGCAATGTAATGGTCTCCTTTCCATGCATAAACCTCAAAAAGCCTTGTTTCAAATTCATGGAAAAGGTTCCAAGAGTTGATAGCCAATCACACCCCAAAACCATATCAATGGGTCCCATATCGAGCACTAACAATTCAGCTTTGCAAGTTTACTCTTTTGAGAGCATCAATTCCACATTTTTGCAAATCGTTGTGCAATCCATGCTTTCCCCGTTTGCTACTTCAACTTTTCTTTTCATTGCCAATGCATGCGGGTATAATTTTAGATTTCTCAATGACTTGTAGTTCACAAAACTATGTGTGCTACCGCTGTCCACCAACACAAATGCATCTCTTCCCTTGACCTTACCCTTGACCTTAGCCTTGAATCTCAATGTATGTGCCCCTTTTTTTGCAACCGGCATAAGATTCATTGGATATGGAATAAAGAGAAATATTGTATTCATATGCATTTGTAGCACCCAAAGTATGAGGTAAGCCATCATCATAATCATGAAGATCATTAAGAGAACCATCAGGGTTAAAAGGAAACTCCCCATCCGGATCTAAAGAACATCCACAAACTCACATGGCTCCAATTCTTTGTCACCATTAGTGTCATCTACCACCTCCGAATAAACCATATTAATCTTGACATTGCGGGCTTTGCACTCCTTCCAATGATCCTTGTTGCTATACTTCCCACCACATTTGTAGCATAGGTTTTTGTCCCTCATCTCGTTAATGAGGTATTCCTTCACAAATTTGGTTTTGGTGATCCCATCATTAGTTGGCTTTGCACCCACTTTTAAAGGCTTTTGAGAAGTATTTCCACCTTTGAAAGCACCCGCATTGTATGGTTTTCCACCTTTGAAAGCACCCGCATTGTATGGTTTTCCACCTTTGAAAGCACCCGCATTGTATGGTTTTCCACCTTTGAAAGCACCCGCATTGAATGGTTTTCCACCTTTGAAAGCACCCGCATTGTATGGTTTTCCACCTTTGAAAGCACCCGCATTGTATGGTTTTCCACCTTTGAAAGCACCCGCATTGAATGGTTTTCCACCACTACCATTAGACGGTAGGAAATTTGGGTACATTTGGAGTGGTAGGAAATGGCTTTGTGAAAGCATTTAACCCATAATCCGGCCAACAGTTCACCCATGTATTTGCATACTTTTCTTCATATACTTCAACCACAAGATCATTGCATCCTTGAGAGTTGTCGGTCTTTGTGCCTTCACATCCTTTCCAATTGCATTTTTAAAGCCCTTGATGTACTTGACTATTTTGAATTCTTCACTAAAACCTTCAACATGAAGCATAAGTTTGAGAAACTTATGTGTATACTCCTTCACACTCATGTATCTTTGTTGTAGATAATCCCATTCACAAACCAATTTGTCCTTGTGCATCTTGGAAGTGAATGCGTCCCTTATATCTTCTTTGAAAGCATCCCAACTTGTGGCCTCATAACCTTGTGATGATTGAGATGCCTCCACCATGGATGAGCATACCCTTCCAAGTGGCGAAGTAAACCATAGATTTTTCACTTCGAGGGTTCATCTCAAAATAGAGATCCAATTTGTTGACCCACTCCTCAAGGACATCATTATCAGTGCCTTCACCACTAAACTTTGAGAGGACAATCTTATCCTTCACACCCTTGAATTCAGCTCCATTGCCATGATGATCACCATGCCTACGCATGGGCCCACATAATGATTGTAGTCCTCAAACTCACCAAAGAAATCTTCCTCATCTCATGAGGTCTTAAAGCACCGCCTCGATGAGTATTCCCTTTGAATGGAACGTGACCATCTCATGAGGTCTTAAAGCACCGCCTCGATGAGTATTCCCTTTGAATGGAACGTGACCATCTCATGAGGTCTTAAAGCACCACCTCGATGAGTATTCCCTTTGAATGGAACGTGACCATCACTCCTTGGAACTCTTGAACCTTCATTTGGATGACCTTTGCCTTTGGCATCATTGGGTGAGTGTGTAAACATTGGGTTGCGCATAGCACCATGAGTAGAATGAAAATTTGGGTGATAATTCTCCTTGTCCTCAACATGAGCTTGTCGAACCTTGTGAGATGTGCCACCCTTGTCTTTATCCTTGGTTTTCATGTCTCCATGCATGCCCCTAATCTCTTGCACAAGTGTCTACGTTATGGTGCCCGTAATCTCTTGCAAAAGTTGTTGCGTCATACTTTCCAATATGCTTCTCATCATCATCATCGTTTGTGACATATCATTAGTCATAGCGGGCATTGCTTGTGCATTTTCTCCCCTCAAATGATTTGATGTATTGACCACATTTGTAAAACTTGGCCTAATTTGCACATGATTGGCTCTATGTGTGCCGCATTTACAATGTTGTCATCGTGTATATTCACACCCTCATTACCACAATATCTTCTACACGATCCTCATTCACCATTTCCCTATCTTCCCTTATCTCATAAAGTTCCATTGCTTGCTTAGACGGATGTCCCCTTGGCATAATGGGCTGAAAATGGGAAATGGCTAGTAGAAGGCTTGAATGCTATCGGAATTGAATGATCTAGGGCTCTATTGAAATGAAAGCTCTTGATGTATAGAATGCAAATATTCAAGAATAATTTTTTTGAATAGCCCTAATAATCTCTGTTTTAGGGTTTTTACAACACTGTTGAAAATCGGAATTAGGCTATAGAGTACTCAAAAGTCATCAGATTTGGATGAAATTTGATGTGTTGGATTGTGACAACAAGTAATAACTATGCCTAAGAGAGTTTGACCAAAGTCAAAGTGCAGATATCCTCTGTTTTGACTTTTTAGTCAAAGTCAACTATATAGGTTTGAACCCCCCAAACGACATTCGGGTGTACTATGGATTTTTGGGAAGCCCTAATGATGTACATCCATCCTATGATGTCATTTGTCCCCAAATAGCTTGCTGTTTCTAACTGGGCACAGACCTCCAATGAAAAATGGCAAGTTGGGTATCCAAATGATGTCGGAACGGAGAGGTTTAAGGCTTGTTGGGAAGGTATAAGGGATTACTAAGAGCCTATATAATCACCCAAAATCTAGCCCTAATGTAATTTTACTGAATTAAGAATTTGTGAATCTGTAGATTTTGCTCTCAAGAGCTCCTTTGGTACCCCCATTTGCCTTCTGCATGTTCCACATGTACCACCCTTTGCTTCGAAGCATCTTTGGCATCCAAAAGCACCTTATATGTGTCCACAATTGCTCTCAATCCCAACCATGCATGTAAATTTTATTTTATTTTTGGCATGGTCTCCTTTGTATTAGTGACCAAATCTCAATATCAAATTAATCAAAATCAATTGCAATACTGAATTTCCTGCTTTGCCAAATCGTTGCCCAATAAAATGCATCCACAATAGGCACTCAAAAGTCAATGAAGAATTTCCTGCTTGTTGATCTCCCGACCAAGCTCTTCCCACCCACCTACCTAGGTCGAAACTAGGCACAAGTTAGGGCCATTTCTTCACCACCGGTACCTAATCCTCCACCTTACTGCTTTTCCAAGGCACTCATGGCAAGGCGGATTCAAGACATTCTCCACCTCAGGTTCTCCTCCAAATGTCGAGGTACCCTCACACATCACTTGATTACTAAGAATTGAGATGTGAATACAAGTGTGTGTGAGTTGTGAAACATGAACTTGAAGGTATATGTGAATCCACTTACAATCAGCACTTATAGTTGCATGCCATGATCATCCAACATACGAAGCTAATGTCATAGAAGAGGTTATTTGGGAATACAATTTAGCTTCTTAATGTCTTCAATCCCCATGGCTTCATGTGAAAACAATTCAATGCCAATGCAACAAGCAAGGTGAAGCAAAAGGCATATGGATTGGCATGTATCTTGACATTCCCCAAGCATAGAGATGGCTTGAATGTCACACCAATGATTGAAGAAGCATCAAATGGTTCCAATGGCATCGAATGGTGTATGGATTTGATCAAAAACCCCCAAACTAGAGACAAATGTCTTGATCATTGGTCTATTTGAAGCATTAGCTTGTGTAATAGCATCATCAGTATAATTAATGATGATTAGACAAGGCTAATGGCAAGTTGGAATGGCCAATGTCAAGAAATTAGGGTTCCTTTAGAAGAAAGCCCTAAATCTCAAGGAAAGATTCAAGAACTCCAAGATTCAAGCAAGAAATGCAAGGAAGTGCTTAGCGATTGTTCAAATATCACTAAGAAACTATAGTCTTGAGTGTAGGTTTTGAAAATTACCCTTGCTTTGAAGAAAAACGTGGATCTCTGTTTTTGGATTTTGGGGAGTCCCATGGCTTCATAGATCAAAGAATAGGACTTCAAAAACCTTGGATATGATGAGGAACACCATTTCTAAGCTTAACAAAGCATTTAGACTTGATTTTGAAGCTTCCATGGCCCATTTCTTATACGAAAAAATGGCGCCAGCCCTTTCTGAAATCGTAGACCCAAATAGAGAATGAAAGTGAATAGGAATATGAAACAGACATAGGATCTGAAGTTGAAATAATAACCGAAACTAACTTTATCTTTTCTTCACTCTATGACCCCTCTAATGGAGGGTTTCTCAATCTTCTATTATTGAGATTTCTCTTCAATTGGAGCTTCCTCTTCCCCCATTTTTGTGATGAGTATACTTGAGTACATTATCTCCACTGCAAGTGCACTTAACCAAGAAAGAGGGAGAGACGATACTTGAGTGCATTATCTCCATTGCAGGTGCAAACTTGAGGAGATACCTAGTCCCCATTTAATCTCTTTTCTTAGAAGGTTTATAGATTAAAAGGTTTCACAATTGTTTTTGATTCCTTATGCCAAAACTGGTGCCAACTGGAGTTCAATAAACTAGCTTAAGCAAAAATAGGAAGAGACAATATGTGAGTATATCCAAGCTAAATATCTCCAAAGTAGGTGTGAACCTAAGGAGAGACCTAGTCAAACCTATTTACTCTCTCTTTTCTTTAGAAGGTTTACAGAGCAAAAGACTACACGAAATGCTTTAACCTCAAAGGCACATGACCTTAAATGTGCATTAGATGCCAGTGATGATTATGATGATAATTTCATGGAACAACTTAAATGAATGGTTCTAAGAGGAATCTTTCAAAACGAGTTCTAGAAGTGATAGATGAGGGAGGCAACACCAATGAAAACCCTAATCAAGAATATTAACAAAATTCTCCTAGCGCAAACTTGGAAACTATCTCAAAAATGAGAAAACAAAGCGGAGATAACATGGAGGAGGTTTCTTTAAAGAAACTCTCTCAATCTTCTCAAGGAAGCTAAGAAACAATCCAAGAAGTTATCTTGAGAAGAGAAAAACCTGGAGAAAGATGTGTAAAAAATTCTTGAATACTTTAGAAATCACAATATTAGAGAACATGAAATACACATGGTGACAAGGCCAAGAAGACCAAAGATGAAAATTCAACCATATTATGAAAGACCCGCTAAGGTGAAACAGGTCAATCTTGTAGAACTTGGCAAAGGCCCCAAACCTGTGTATATTGCGACAAATTTAAGTGCAAAAGAAGAGAATAATATCATTGATATCTTAAGGGATTTCAAGAATGTGTTTTCTTGGAAATACACTGTTAACCACAATGGTTAATATTATTCTAAATGTGGTTACGCTTCATGTAATTCATTCTTATGAAAAACCGTGCTAAGTGCTTCATGTAAAAAGATATGGGATGACTAAGCTTATGACATGTGTAATGCCATCCATGAGCAACAAGCTTAGGTGTACATGGAGAGCTAGAGAACTAATTTTGGGCCCCCAATTGTTAAATGGATGACTGGCCATTGTGAAAAGAGAGCTCATGTATATAAGTGACTTATGAAATATGCAAAGGATACAATCCCATTATCACAATTTATTTGTCTCTTGCTCTCTTATGTCTATAGTGGTGAGCTTGGGTGTTGATGCATACCTACTTACTTGATTGTATGTGTGTGCTTGTAGGTGTTGCTCCCCTCCTTCTCCCTTCTCCTTCTTCTTCTTGGTCTCTCTCTCTCTCTCTCTCTCACACACACACACACACACACACACACACACACACACACACACACACACATGATGGAATTGATATTGGAGTAGAGCTCTCCATAGATTCTTCTCTCATTGCTCCCTACCTAGCTCAAGGAAAGATCCATTTGGGTGACACAAGTGGTGGTGGAGTGAGCCTCTAAAACGGCGGCTTCACATTGAGGAGTTAACCCTCTTAAGGTTGGCTAAGTGCATGTTCCTAAACCGACCATTGCATCTTCCCTCTTCTCTTCTTCCTCTCTCATGCAAGGAGAATGCTCATTTAGGTGAACATATTTCGCATTGTTACTGAGGATAGCACTTTGCTTAGGGTCCTCCACAATCTATTCCTAAGCTAGAGTTTTGTTTTGCCCAGATGGAATGCAAATCCACTGGTACAAGTTGGTTATGAGATGCTTGTTTGAATTTTGTTATTTTTTTTCCCTTGTACAATGGAGTTGTACAAGGAATTTTGTTATTTTTTTCCTTGTACAATGGAGTTTTTTCCTTGTACAATGTTGTAATTGAGCATTGGGAGCATTAGGAGCTTTGGAGGCTACACCAAAAGTGAAAGCTACAAGTAGGTGCTCTAATTTTGCTCTTGATTCCATTAATTTTGGTTTTTTTGTCAAGTAGTTACAAAATTGCATATTAGCTTAATCCTACCATTAATCTCAAGATATTATAACTAATTAGGCATTCCTTACATTATTAGGTAGCTTGGGACTAGCCTAAGCCATCCATAAAAAGAAAACCCTAAAAAATCATCATTCCTTATAGCTTAATCCTACCATTAATCTCAAGATATTATGATTAATTAGTCATTCCTTGCATCTTTAGGTAGCTTGGGACTAGCCTAAGCCATTCATAAAAAGAAAACCCTAAAAAATCATCATTGAGAGGGAGAAATTAGGGAAAGACTAGGCACAATTCAGTCTTGGGTTGTATCTTTGAGAATGAATAACCATTCACTTCATAGAGGTACAACCATACCCCTCTTAGCCATGCCCATTCACTTCTTATTGGAGAATCTCTCCAAATCTATCTTATAAATGAGAGTAATGTGCATTAAAAAGGGTATCAATGTGCATTTAAAGAGCATAAATGTAGTATAGCTGAACTCTCATGAGAATATTTGAAGGTAACTATCAGAAGATATACTGTTTCGGTGTAGTTAAGATAGTTTGTGAGTGCACATCTGTACCTTCACAGACGTACGTCCATTCCTTTCCGAATAAACGGTTGTACCTTTACGAGCGAACACCCATTTCCCCTCATGGATGAAAGTCATTTTCCTAACACAAGACACGACTGTACCTTTTTGTAATTGAACGATCGTTCCTCTGACAAAGGAATGCCCGTTCTTCTCTTCAGCCACCACAACTGTACCTTCCTGACGCAACACCCACTCCTCCTCCACAAGGAAACACCTTTCTGTTTTCCAACCCACAATTGTACATATGGCAATGTACAATCGTAACTCTTATTAAGCCACGCCCGTACCTACATCAAGTGAACGTTCGTTCCTCTATGAATGGACGGCTATTCCTAAACTCCCTGACGGTAAAAAATTTTCCTGTCCAGAGTGTGACTGTGCACTGTTACTTAACAAATTCATGCACCTATGCTCAGGGAAATTGGTGCAAAACAACCCCTTACTCAACAACACTGAACCCTCCTAGGCACAATCACTTGCTAGATCTGACCCTTCGGTTAACATAGTGTGGCCCAATGCATGGACAGACCATTGACTCATCAGCAACCCCCAAGTTCCCCTGCACATTCACAGAGGAGTCTTACCTCGAGACTGAAAAACTTTATCCTTGGAAGCACACAATCAGAGGAGTCTTATCTCAGGGACGACACGAGCATGGATTGTCAACCTTAAAGAATTGTCACACCTCAGCTAGTAGATCCAAGACCACAGGTGGGGTAGGGCCCAAATGTCCTAATTCAGACTGATCCGATGGTTTGGGGAGCCATGCCAACTGCCGTGATGGGGCACATTCATTCCAGAGTGGTAGGCGCTACTAAGCCTAGGATACGAACCATGCCAACTGCCGTGATGGGGCAGATTCATTCCAGAGTGGTAGGCTAGCACTAAGCCTAGGATAAGAACCAGCTCTAGAGACCTCCTACCAAAGAGAAAGAGTCCACCCAGAACTTTCCAACCAATGCACAACACACATGTACAGCCACTACCTACCTCGTGGAGTGTATTCCAGATACCATAACGATCCTTACAAAGTGCATGTCGGCCCACCACCACTGAGACACGGTTCACAAATGGGATAATATCCTCCAGGCCTAGCTCCCCCACTTGCCTCGACTACCATTTGTTGTCACAAATCATATTTTTTTCCTGTATTCACACATACTTTTGGTACTTTGAGGTTTAGGCCTTCATACCCTAATTCATTGACTTCATGTTATGATGAGGTAGTCTATTCATTCCACATGTGGTTTTTTGAGCTTGAAGGATTCATGCTAGTCACTCAAGATATTTGTTTGATGAGGTGGATGTTTATGCTAGATGGTCTGCACACGAGGATTTCATTATATCACTTCAAACAAATGGTTCGGTATTGTTCATGTGGGATAATTCTTCCTTGGGCATCTTACATGAGTGTTCTATACTCTTGAGCCATTATGATTATGTCCTTGAGAATGTGGACTACACTAACACAGATATAAATGATGATGATGATGACATATCACACATACCTATGATGATGTATCTCATACACATACACATGATGATGTGCTGCACACACACTTATGATGATATTGATACACATACACGTGATGATACACATGCAAATGATCATAGTGATACACATGTGCATGATCATAGTGATACAGATGCAAATGATGCTATTGCCACATATGTACATGATGATGATAGTGATGTGTGTGAGTTAGATCGTGTGGGCATGATCTCGAGGGTAGAGAGACCCTATGTGTGAGGATTACTTCAATGAACTTGGAGAATCCAAGGTTGCGGATTTTATGAATGATGATTCCATTTATCTCTCATGTGTGGATACATTGCCAGCCCCCCTCAGACAATGAAATTTATGATGATTCCATTTATCTCTCATGTGTGGATACATTGCCAGCCCCCCTCAGACAATGAAATTTATGATGACTCTATTGATCATATTCTGATCTTGGAGGATCATGCACACATAGAGGGATTTGCACATGAGGATGTGATGCATAATTCAGGGCATGCATATACACACAGATATAGAGGGTCATGCCTCGGATGTTTCGAGTTGTGCTGATGTCGATTCTTATTTGACTTTGGATGATGTTGACTACTATGAGCTATGTGCATTTGGTTCCTGTGATTGTTGACAAGATCCTATGTTTTGCAGGGTTGCGTGACATTTACTTTTGGGTGCATCATTTGCCATTTGTAGTTTCTAGTTTTTTATTATGTGGCTCGACATTCACCTATGACACATCTTAGCCTTGGTCTACACAATGGTTCTTTTTTGCCAAGACATTTCGACATTTCGCTATTGTACCTTTTATTGCATTTTACCATCATTTGATATGATAGTCATCTTGTTTTCTTGGAGCTTATGCCCAAGCTAATTCATGGAAATCTTTCCATGTTTAGGTGCTACTCCCTAGGATGAGTGGGACATGTGCGTACTCCATGCTAATGAGTGCAAATCCCTATGTCCCTTCATCATAGAATGAGTAGCAAAGTAAGCTTCTACACATGTTCTTGCTCTTAAGGACAAAGTCCTTCTACACTTGGAGGCAGTGGCCTTAGGTGTCATGGCCCAACTACCACTACTATAGTGGGAATTAGATTTGGTGCCTCACCACTTAACCCCAAGAATAGGACCAGAAAGCTCAAGGATGTAGAGAGATGGAAAGGATGTACAAGTGAGACTCTCCTTTGGGGATGCATTAAGGTATCATTGCAATTTCCAATGGTGTTTGAGCCTTGGAAGAGCTTTAGGAGCACTAAGCCTTCTATGAGAGGGCTCATAAATGGGATAGAGGCTAATTGGTCTTCTGGTATGACATAATAGCCATTATATATGAGTAATTAATTGAGGTGGCTCATCTAGCCAAGATTTTATCCTTGTGTTAATAATAGGAAAAAGGTAAGGGATTGATTTTACCATAAGCTCTTTCTATTTAGGCCTTATCCACATACATGTCCATGTTGAGGATGAACCTTCTTGATAGATGTTTGATAAAAATCTTATACATAGTTGTAAGCATAGTAAAGAGTCTCCAATTACATATTTATTCCTTTTCCATTTTTGATCTTTTAAGAAGTTTTATTCTTTATTTTTGAATGAGATTTTCTTTGAGGATTATTTCATAATAAAAAATTCTAAAAATTTCACTTAATCTACTTTATAATACATTCTTTTTTATACGTTCTTTATCTTTTTTTAGAATAAGTCATTTAAACAATATTAATTTACTTAGATTGCTTTACCACTTCTTTTATTCATTACTCTAGTATTAATAAGTTAAAATTTTCTTAATTAGGTCATATATTTACTTAAATCTCATGAAGGATCTAAGTTAGATTTATTATTTTACCATCTTGCCATTTGGGGATTGATCATAGCCACATGATGTACATGTTCACATCATCACTACCGGGGAGATTGATCATAGCCACATGATGTACATGTTCACATCATCACTACCGGGGGGATTTTATAGCCATTGATGTGGTAGTGATATGTGGACATAGGCTAATAACGGCATGGGACACTTTTTTCCTCCTTAGGAGGTTTTTCTCCCTAAGCATGTATTATGAGTGTGTAAGTGATATAATCATGTCACTTCACTTATACTTCACTCATTCTTGTGTTGTGCTTCTCTCTCTCTTTGCTTGCTTGCTTGTTACATATGTGTGTGCATTACTACCTTGATCTCCACTCCATTGGTTGGGAGAACATCATGAAGAAAGGTATGGTATTTCTTGTATAAGATCTCACCATGCTTACCCCCTTGCCAAGTTGGGTAGACAAGTACAATAAATGAAAACTTAGTACACATGCTCGAATCAGATACCCTAAGCACCACAACTAAAGTAGATAAGGATCTAGTGGAAGAGTGCAAAAATCCCATTGCATCTAGCCATATGTTGACTCTCCCTCTCCCCCACATTCTCTTTATGGTATCAGAGCTCCGATTTGTGTGAGACCTAAGGAGGCAAACAAGCAAGGAAGCGGTACATGGGTAAGAGCATCATTATCTCTTCCCCTTCTTGTTTAGGTACTACAATTTTGAGAATGGGCTGAGTTTACTTTGAAGAGCGAAATCTAAGAGATTAGGCTCTCAAAAGTGAAAAGCTAGAGTATAGTGTTACATACTAGTGCACAACATCCACACTTGAAGATGCACTCTTAAAAATATTCTTCATTCCCAGTGGCTCCTCTAGAATCAAAACATTGCATTAGTACACAAATCCTAGTTGAGCTATATGTCCACTACTAGGTTTTCATAGAACCACTTTGTAGAGATCAAAAAAATGTTGCAACAATAATGTAACCTATTTTTCCAAATGAAAAACCAAAAAATTATGAGGCAAGAAATAGCTTCAAGTTCTATAGCTTAAGTGAGGAGATTTCAGAATGGGCATGATAAAACTCTTTGCGAGAGGGCTCACAAGTCATTCCACTGGATACAAAAGAGTTTGCAAACTTTACAAGATAGTTCCAACAAGTGAGGAAAGCAATAGTTTCAAGTTCTACAACATAAAGTGAGAAAAATCATGATTGGCCACCTGATAAAACTTTTGGCCAAAGGGCTTGTTTGTTATTCAAGAAACATGAAAGAAAGGTGTGCCAAAAGACAACCAGAATGAAAGAATGAAAACTTGAAGTAGGACTCAAACTTGAGGCTGAGGGAAAAGCTAAACTTGAGGTCGGGTTGAACTTTTCAAAGGCTCAAGTTTAATGGGTAGGCTCTTCTTCCAAAGATATCATCAAATATGATGGCCAAATTTGAATTTTAATCACGCATTTGAAAACAATCGTCAATCTCAAATCAACCTACATCAGTCCTTGATTCACTAGTCAATCTCAAATTAGCTTGCATCATTCACCATGCCTGCATCAGACCTTGATCCACTAGTCAAGCTCATTTTGCCTACATCAATCCCTGATTCACACTAAGGTGCTGCTGTGAGGAAGCATAAATAGTCCATAGCTCTCTCTCCCTCTGTAATTGAAAGAGCTCTCTCTCTTTCTAACCCTCTAAGTCGACATTAAGCAACTCCATCTCCGTCTCTCTCTCTTTTCATAATAGAAGATATATTACCAAAATTACTTTGCAAATGGCTACATGGCCTCGTTATGTGATGTACTAGCTTTCCCTCACTGTTATGGGCTATCACACCTCCCAAGAGGGAACTCCACACAACTACAAACGGGAGAAGCAATAGACACAAAAATCGTTGGGTACTTATCAATGCTTTGAGCTCATGTCCCTTGAGGCTCCCCAAGCTAGCTCCACTCCTCTGATCTCCACCTCCACAGAGTCGCTCACACCACGATGCAAGGCAGTCTACCTCTAACTCTCTCACACATGCATGAAAGAGGAACATGCACTAGAGTACGCTCTCACTCTCTCTCAAGACAAGACAAGAGATCACATAGTACAAAGGAGGATTGTATCATTTTATTATTATGAGAATTGACTTTTATACAACTGGCCCTTATTCACACTTAGGTACCCAAAACTTACTAAGGCCTTGGGTGGCCACTATCCCAATATAACTTTTATAGTGCCTTTACATGACACTTATTAATTTCCTCAATTGGAGAAGCATCTTTGTTAATCCAAAATGGGATTAACATCCCCCCTACCTAATGTAGGTTTTATCCTCAGAACCTCTACCGAGGCCAAAAGACCTGGTCGCCAAACTCGTGTCTATAGAAGTTACGACGCGATTGAAGTTTTTTGAGGGTTCTTCTGAGTGAGAAGTCTAGAACCCAGTGTCGACCATGTCTTCAAATGTGACATGCATGCATCCTGAAAGACACCTTAGGCATTATAGTAAAGCATCATGCCTCTTTCAGTTGGCCCTGTGTTCATGTCAAAGCAAAGGTGCTCCGCCTGAAATCCATCATGTCTTTCTTTCGGTTGATCGATGATGGTTGATCGATGAGGACCACGATCAAGTTTAAAAATCTCACAGCAACTACTACATCTGGATCCGCCGAGATTCTACGCCATGCTCTTGTCCATGTGAGCAATTGGTGTCTTTGACTTGTTATATTTTGGAATGTTGATGGCGAGAAGTGCGAGAAGTTGTAGCACACATGAGAATCCTTTTTCTTGGCCTCTTGGAACTGTACTGGAGTCAATTGCCTTTTGAGGGGCATGTATAAATGATTGAATCGAAGTGTTTGAGTTACACTATTGGCTTAGAGAGCTAGTTTATGCAAGTTCTGCACAAACCACATCTTTATAGTGTGCGATGCACACTTCGGTATTTGAGGGCCATTGTTGGTTATGCATTGTTTTATGCAGCAAGTGTACCATTGGAGCTATATGGGTACATAGATGCAGATTGGGCAAGAGCATCTTAAACAGATCTACTAGCGAATTTATGTTTTCATTGGGGGGAGTGCTACTGTGACATGGAGTAGCAAAAAGCAGTGCACAGTTGCCTTGTCGACGAGTACAGATGAGCTGCGGTGGCAGCATGTGAGGTAGCCTAGTTGCTGATTTGGGGTTACATGTGGAGAGAAAGGTTGTCATATATTGTGACAATCTTAGTAGTATACAGTTGGCCAGGAACCTAGGTTTCTGGTATTGATAGCTGTATTCAGGCACTGTTAGGTACTCCTTTTGCCATTTCGGTTGTATGCAAAAATATGCCAGATGGGCGTTGGTATCAACTGTGTGGATAGTTGTGTAGCCACTGTTAGGTACTCCTTTTTCCATTTTGGTTATATGCAAAAATATGCCAGATGGGCGTTGGTATCAAGTGTGTGGATAGTTGTGTAGCCTCCCCTTGTATGGGTGTTGCTTCCACCATGTGCCGAAACAATAGCTGATCACATGAAAGTGACAATATGGATTTCCAGCATCTTGGCTAAGTGGGGGTTTGCTAGATTTGTGTGCTTCGCCATGTTCTCCCGCAATGTGCCTTCTCCCCCCAATTGGTAAAAATCTTCTAAATCTAGCATTGGTGCATGGAGAGGGTAAGGTACATAAGGCTGCCTTCGTGATTCCATTGTAGAGTAAGCATTGGGCATGATCCTTCGAGTGGGTTCAAATGGTGTGATTTGCATCAACACCTTGAACATGAGTTTTGGCTTTAAAAGTGGGTTTCCTAATCTGATGAACCCCATGTGTTCTGCAGCAGCTACTATCAAGGACTCAAGGACATTTATGTCAGTAAAAGCTTCAATGTCATCCTGAGGTTGAAGATTATGTACCTCATCAAGGACATTTATGTCAGTAAAAGCTTCAATGTCATCCTGAGGTTGAAGATTATGTACCTCATCAAGCGGCCGTTGTGGAGGAAGATTGGGTGCCGACATCTCCTCGAGGGTTAGTGGGAAGATCAAGAGGGATAGAAGGGAAGCGAGAGAATGTGCGATTTGCCTTAGTTTTGTTAGTAGGAGTTACATTCGGATAGGGATTCAGTAATTTACTTGCGATGGAAGAGAACATGGGATAAGTAGCTGAAATGAATGTGCCTTGTGTCTCTTCCTGACCCTCACCTGTACTTGGGGATGGGTTGGTGGGCTTGTTAGTTTTCATGAATTCTTGAAGCTCATATAGCTATATCTTCTATGGGTTATATTAGGATATTCAATATATTCTTTATCAAAATTATAAACCATAGTAGAGTGAGCATAGACTCCAAATGCTTATGGATATTTCGATAAAGTTTTATAATACCAAAAGGATGATATAAGGTGGATTCTAAAAGATTTAGATTCTAATGGGTATTATAAACCTCTATCCAACCGTGGTGGCTAATGACCCATTGATAGCTTCTTGCAACAACCTCGTAGTAGTGGCCGGTGTTATTAGGATATCATCTGGCAAAACAGGTTGAGTTTATTGACACTGTCATCCAAGATGTCCGATTGTTGTAGCACTCAACACCAACTAATGAAGGTTGAGCACTATGGGATGTAAGGAGTAGAAAAAGATATTAGCTGGTCGATTAGTACTATACCCCCCTGAAGGTTCCCATTATGATGGTGGGGTCGGCATCTCTTTCCGTATTCTGAAAACGAATGAGTGTGAGGTCTCCTAGGCTGAGGTCTTCTGTGAGGTTAATCTCATATTGAAGGAGAGAGAGGGTTAGTGTAGATAAAAGCAATGTTAATGTTTGAGGATGAGCCCGAGGAGTTACTGGCAAACGTACCTATCTTTGAGCCGTGTTCAATGAGGAGTCGTAATTCATTAGTTGTTTCCATCATTTGAGTCCTTTGTTGCATGGCGAGTTGGTGTTCCGATTCCTGTATCCTTGAGTCTTTGGTGGCAACAAGGAGGTCGAACATAGCAGCCTCATGCAACTAGTTCCTCATATCTTCTTGTAGCCTCTTCTTGTTACCTTCTTGCAGTGGTGGCCCTTGCATTAACATCTTCAATCCGCTTCAGCCGCTCCTCTACCAAGCTCTGGCTGTTGCTTAGCCTACTGATTTACATGTTCAAGCACCTGTTGGTGGTTGGCTAGTGTCTGATTTGTTTCCACAATTCTTGTAGTGATCACCTTATTCAAGGCTTTGATCTTCTCAGCATGGGCTTTGTTCAGCTACTACTTTTCGGTTTGAAGGTTGATCACTCTTTGTTAGGCTCTGCAGCAATAGCTTCAGTGAGCGTGTGATGTGCTTTTTGTAAATCCTTCTTCCTTGGCTTGGAACGTGGCATGGGAATCCTTAAGCTACTGTGTATGTTGGTCTTCTTTCTCTCTTGCATGTGCCACTTCCTTTTGAAGCTGCTCTTTGGCTTGGTCTACTTGTGCTTTGAGCTCCGTGTTTTCTTTAATTCTCTGAACGATTGTTTTGCTAAGCAGTTTGTTGTGTTATTCTAATGTTTGGAATCTGCTTTCTTGCTCTTCTGGTGCTTTTAAGCTTTTGAGTATTACCTCTCTGTGTGTTGCATTTGTTGCAACCATTTTCTCCTTAAGTGCTTGCACTTAGTCCATCGCTTCATGTACTTGTTTCCATAGGGTGGCATTCCTGTCATGTAGCATGTGAGTAGTAAGTAAATTACATCGCCATACCCTTTGCTCTTGTTCCCAAGACACTTGTGGAGGCCGAGTCCTCTGTTTCATGAAATTGTAGTTGCAACACGCTGTCGATGCCTTCCATGGTTTCCTGTAGGAATCAATCAGCCTCTAAGTTGTGCAAGAAGGAATCTTCTCGTATTGTGCCCTCATCTTCTATTCGCCTCTTCTTGCTGGGGCTTGTAAGCTCTTCTGCTCTCTTTCTTGTTTCAGCTTCGTTGCCTTCCTCTGTGGCCTCTAGTTGTGTTAATGTAGCTTCTTCATACCTTACACTTGCATCTATTTGAGGTACATGTTGTTATGGAGCCTCTTTTACACCAATCTCCCACTGAGAAGGTGGCTGATTCGAGATGATAGAGTCATGGAGTGGCGAGAGGTTTGTGAATACCATCTATATAGGGCTTGAGGGTGGTGTGTGAAGTGGAAGCTCAGGAGCTGTGCTTGCTGGTATACTTATATTTTCAAATCCCTGTGCTTCTTGCTGCTCCAATGCCTGCTTTAATGAAACTATCTCCTGTGCTACTTATGTGTCTATCTATTGGGATTCAGCTTCAACCTATTAGAGGATCCCCCTTATCTTTTTGTCCTTCTTAGTTCTCTTACCCTTCTTTAGCTCTTGCAGTAGCTCCTTATGTAAGATTCCTCTCTCCAGCTTTTGAGGTGTACAGGTGTAAGAACCTTCCCATCTGTTCTTGTAATTATTCCCCTCTCTCAAATAGAAGAAAGATCCTATTTTACCCTGTTTTGGCCTCGAGAGAGGAAATGTCTAGAGAGAGGTAATCCAAAATTGAGATATTTTTGGATATAAAAATCCTCCTAGTGTCTAAAATGGTTTCCCCTGAAGAAACAAAAATTCAAAAAGAACTTTCCAATGTGCAATTGGAATTAATTGAAAATGTGTATAAAGGACCTTAGCCTAAGGGTCTAGATTTTCAAAAAAATTTAGTTAAAAACTATGAGATATTACTAAAAAAAATGAGATATTTTGGTATAATGATATATTTTTGACACCTTGGTAAGGAGAAAGGGGGACTTCAAGGAGGCGCCTATTTCACACATGTGGTGGAGTTTTTAATTCAATAAAATTGTGATATTTTTATCTCTCCTCTCTCCTGGATCAAACCAAAGCAAAAGGGAGCCAAACTAGGTCTAAATCTTGTCCAAATTCAGCCAAACTGAACCTGGAAAATTCTAGAACCTAGCTGGACTTGGTTAGAGGCCTCCCTCACCTATAAATAGATCCTTACTCTTTTGTAAAAAAAATCTGTGAACTATACCATGCTAGTATTATACTAAAATAATGATATTTTTTATTATCCCTTAAAAATCCTCTACTTTTGGAGAGAGCGGAGCCTCTCTCTCTCTCTCTCTCTCTCTCTCTCTCTCTCTCTCTCTCTCTCTCTCTCTCTCTCTCTCTCTCTCTCTCTCTTCAACCATCCTTGGAGCTTTCCTTTCAACACACAACCAATTGATTGGTTGGGGGCTTCTTCTATGATAGAGAAGCAAGCAAAAACAAGAGGTAAAGTGTAATTTTATGGTTTTTCTCTACTATTCTCAATGTTTCTCACTTCTCAACCCCTCTCAAGCTTGAGAAGTTTTTAATTAAGTGGTTATAATGCAAATCAAGCTTTTCTTAAGAGTTGTAATGAATAATTAAAAAAAGTTTACATTTATGCTTAAATTAGGATGCTTTTATGTTTATCTCTCTCTCCCCCAAAGAATGGTCATTCCTATGACCAATTCTCTATTCAATTGATGCTTCTCATGGAGAAATTCTCAATTCACAAATCAAACTCTAGGCTTGTGAAGCTAGAGATTAAGAAAATGGTTTTTTATACTTATATGCTAGTAAATTATGGTAATTTTACGAGTTAAATCCATAAATTGGATTTAAGGCTAAAAGATAGTTATACTATCATAATTACATTACTAAGTCTTATTCTTTTCAAAAATATTAAAAATTGTCAGTGATAGCAGCAGCAGAGCGGAGCTATGGTAAAATTTTTAAGAAATTGATACATAATTCATTCTTATGCATAACGTGGAAAGAGGACTTCCTACCATATTCTAGGATTAAATATCCTAGGCTAAAAGAATGATTTTCATCACATTCAATGGAAAACTAATTTTTAAGGTTTATGCATAATTAAATAATTAAGAAAAGAGGATATTGAGATAATTTTATTTTATGATAAAAGAAGAATTCCCATGACATTGATTGGAATTCAATCATTTAAATGGAAAAAATGAAATTCTTGGTATATTGGAATTAATGGATATTTTATCTAAATTTAAAAGAGAAATTTTAGATAAATTTATTTTATGCATGAGAAATATTTAAATGATAAAAGAGAAATTTCCATGACATTGGAATTTAATCATTTAAATGGGAAAAGTGGAATTCTTGGTATATTGGAATTAATGGATATTTTATCTAAATTTAAAAGAGAAATTTTAGATAAATTTATTTTATGTATGAGAAATATTTAAATGATAAAAGAGAAATTCCCATGACATTGGAATTCAATCATTTAAATGGAAAAAGTAGAATTCTTGGTATATTGGAATTAATGGATATTTTATCTAAATTTAAAAGAGAAAATTTAGATAAATTTATTTTATGATAGAAGAGGAATTCCCATGACATTTAGAATGCAATTAATTAAATGCAAAAAGAGGAATTCCCATGATAATTGAGATCTAAGAAATTAAATGAAAAAAAGAGGAATTTTTAGTATAATTCAATTTATGAATATTTATCAAAAGTGGAAATATGGGTAGAATTGATTTTTGTAAATCCCATGAATTCTTTTATTCAAAAGATTCATTTGAGAAATTGAGAAAGAATATGAAAATAGTCGTCGAGAAAAAGAACCTTTATCTAAGCCAAACAATTGGTAGAAATTTAGAAAAAGTCCCATTATTGGTATCGAAGTAGGAAAAGCTACTAAATGGGATGCGATAAGATGTGATAGGATGTGAATAGGTGTGATAAGATGTAAATGGGATCTGATAGGATGTGAATGGATGTGATAAGATGTAAATGGGATGCGATAGGATGTGGATGGATGTGATAAGATGTAAATGGGATGTGATAGGATGTGATAAGATGTGAATGGGATGCGATAGGATGTGGATGGATGTGATAAGAGATGTGAATGGGATGCGATAGGATGTGGATGGATGTGATAAGAGATGTGAATGGGATGTGATAGGATGTGGTGTGATGTAAATGTATGTGAAAGAATGTGATGTAAATGAATGTGGATGTGAATGATGAGATGAGAATTAGATGTGATGTGCTGAAAAGAGATGTGGATGTGGATGAGATGTGACGTGCTGAAAAGAGATGTGGATGTGAATGTGATGTGTATGTGGATGAGATGTGATGTGATGTAAGGGAATGTGGATGTGAATGTGATGTGGATGTGGATGAGATGTGATGTGATGTAAGGGGATGTGGATGTGAATGTGGATGTGAATGTGATGTGAATGTGGATGTGATGTGATGTGATGTGATGTGATGTGATGTAAGGGGATGTGATGTGATGTGATGTGATGTGATGTAAGGGGATGTGGATGTGAATGTGATGTGGATGTGGATGAGATGTGATGTGATTTAAGGGGATGTGGATGTGAATGTGATGTGGATGTGGATGAGATGTGTGTAATGTAAAGAGATGTGGATGTGAATGTGATGTGGATGTGGATGAGATGTGATGTGATGTAAAGAGATGTGGATGAGATGTGATGTGATGTGAATATATGTGGATGTGAAGTGATAGATGTGAATGTATGGATAGATGTGGATAGTCGTGCATGTGAATGATTGGATGTATGTGGATGAATGAGATGAGATGTGTATGAATGAGATATAATGTGGATGTGATGTAAAGTGGGATGGAATGAATGAGATATGATGTGGATAGATGTGGACGTGATGTAATGTGGATAGAGTGTATGTGATGGAATGGGGATACAATGAATTTAATGAATGTAAATGGATGTGATATGATATGATGTAAATTGGGATAGATGTGAATGGATGATATGTGATGTGATGTGAATCAGGATAAAAGTGAATGAATGAGATATGATGTAAATTGGGATAGATGTGAATGGATTATATGTGATGTGAATGGATGAGATGTGATGTGATGTGAATCAGGATGTGAATGAATGAGATGTGATGTAAATGGGGATAGATGTGAATGGATGATATGTGATGTGGATGTGATGTGATGTGAATCGGGATAGATGTGAATGAATGAGATGTGAATCGGGATAGATGTGAATGAATGAGATGTGATGTGAATGGATGAGATGTGATGGGATGTGAATCGGGATAGATGTGAATGAATGGGATGTGAGGTGAAATGGATGTGATGTATGTGGATCAGGGTAGATAATATGAATGGACGAGATGTGAATGAATGTGATGTGATGAGATGTGGATATGGGTAGATGCGAGTGGATGAGATGTGATGAGCATAAATGTGGAAAGATATGATGAGATGGAAAATGATGTGATAAGAATGGATGAATGACGATGGGAATACAAATGATTGGACTTGGATTAAGTAATGTGGATTGATGTGGAACAATGTGGAAAGATGAGAGTTCATTATAGAAACTGTATTTATGACCTATTTGTAAATGACTGTTTTATGTCAAGAATGCTAGGGAAGCATTTTGACCGTCTTGTGAATGAGGTCGTGGAGACCTAAGTGATAAAGTTGCAACAACTGCAATGGAGAGTCAATGGAGGACGTCTCGCATAGCAAGGTCGAGGTCTTGACCAGCCTTGGTTCGATTTAAATGGAGAGCTTCCGGTACGGTGGATGAGGGACCAAGGAAGCGGCCTATGAGTGAAGCGCTAGGTGACCTGCGAAGGATCCTAGAGGGTGCTGACCATACGGTGCTCGGGCTCTGGGTCACCGAAGATACCCACGCGTGCATTAAGAAAGATAATGGAACAAGGAGTAAGAGTTGTTTTCTGAATTTGAGCATGGATCTGGTCAATTGACCTTGCTGGTCCTTAACGGATGAGTCCATGGCTCTTTTATATGGATCTGTTGGTTGATCTTGCTAATCTTCAATAGAGAGTCTATCTAAATTTTCTTATGTGATTATATTGCCGGGTACAGGTGGTGCGTTTTGGTTCCCAATGATGCCATAAGTACACCGATGAAGGAATGATTGGAAACTAGAAATCAACTGGATATTTTGGAGGATTATGATCAATGATACTATAATTTCATTAAAAGATTGTTTTAAAGACAGCTGAATCGGTAAAAAAGGCAATTTCATATTAGGTGTGTAAGTGGTGTTACTAGCTTGAAGTTTGCATGAAGATCCGGTGTGTAAGTGGTGTGACTAGCTTGAAGTTTGCATGAAGATCTGGCTAGGGGGCCTGGGAACTCTTTTCCCTGGTACCTGGGACAAAATCTACCAAATTCTTAAATGGATCCCATCACTATAGTGGTTGGGCGGTTGGCTAACCCATGGGATTGTTGGATGGGGTTAGGCTGGACTGATGGATCCCTAAAATGAGACTCAAAAATGAGACTCAATTCTGTTATGGTACGATAGATGAAGTAAATCCTGGACAGTCCTTATTCTATGGAAAAGAATCAACGGCTGTGCCTCTCGATGAGGAAAAAAAAGCGTTGGTCTCTATGATCCAAGTGTAAGTCTTTTCCTTGATTTGACCATGTGACTTACGGGTTCGGTCGGATCAGTTTGGTTAGTGATGACCTTGACTACATTAGAATAAAAATATTTCGGAGGAATCGCCTATGCTTTCAGAGCGAGGGTAGTTTTTCCGGGTTCGGAAGAACCGAGGGATTAGTCTCTTGTCTGGATATCCGCCGTGGGTGAGGCCCCGAGTGAGAGGCTCTGCCCCACGCAAGAAGTGCTACTTCCACTGCTAGCACCCCCAAATTCGTTGCACGGAGGGGGAAGGGATCTTTCACATTAAGAGCACTTGTCCATGTTGCAGCTCTTTGGGAATGATAGTAGACGGTTCCAAAGATCCTTCAAGTTGGGGTACCTATGCTTCCTAAGTGCCTTCTGGAAGGTGGAAGGTTAGCTGCATGACTGAGCACTTTAGTAAGGAGATAGGGGTTACACACCTTTGATTGGTGTGACTTGAGGTAAGTCTCCATTTCTCTATGTATATACCACACCCAATCTTCCTCTTTTTCTTCATGGACCTTAGCTATGCGGTTTAGGGGTACCCTATTATATTTGTCCATGGGTTTTACCTACATGAGCATGGACATGGCTCTACAAGCCTTTTCATCTACTTCATCCCTTATATTTTCGTACTCTGCCCCATTGGAGTTACAGGAAATCCTCTTCAGTATGTTTTCCATGGGCATCTGCTCGAAATTGTGGACATGTGTCGAGATGGATGGGGCAACTACAGAGCATTGCATATCAGCTCCTCTGTGCTCAGTGATGCCATCTGACTTTGTTACTATACCTCTCTTGGTGGCTTTGTCATAAGATTTCAAATACTCCGCACATAAGTTTGTGTTGATAGTGCGGGGGAGGATCTCTGCCATTCGTCCAAGGCTCACCTTCTCTAGCTTGTTTTTGGGCGCGTGGTGCTCTCTTCTTTTGATCCTGTGGTACTGGCCTAAGTTACGACCGGATTCCCTTCTGCTTCTGGGCCTGATGTAGAGGAGGAGGCCATCTGTAACATTGAAAAGAGCGTCAGTCATAATGACTAGTAGGAGCATGTGGTCCTCTTTTTTTTTTTCTATGTGTGTGCATGAGTGTGTGTGTTAATGCTTGATGGGAAGGGTCTTAGTGGGGTGAGCAATAAAGGTGTGCATTAGTTTTTATCGGGAAGTAGTTCTAACTCGTGAAAGTCTAAGCCGTGAAGTGTTAAGCCATGAAGGGCTTAACGCATGAGAGGATTAAGCCGTGAGAGGCTTAATGCATGACAGGCTTAAGCCATGAGAGGCTTAATGCATGACAGGCTTAAGCTGTGAGAGGCTTAGCCTATGAAGTGTTAAGCCGTGAGAGGCTTAGCCCATGAAGTGTTAAGCCGTGAGAGTCTTAGCCCGTGAAGTGCCTTCTCCGTTTATTGCCATGTAAACCAATGGGGTACTTTGGAACCTGTGAGTATTTGTTGTTGCAAATGCTTCAGGTCAGAGTGAGAGCTTCTGATTTTTCCCTCCCTCTAGTTGAGGAGTGCATCCACCGAATCTTGGTGAACCTATTCTATTTCTTGTGCATGTTAGTGCACGTCTTCTTTACCCTCATCCATAATTTGGTTCAGCTCTTTCTCCTTGGTGGATGACATTGGTGGTGTTGCACTCCCCTATTTACTTGGTTGAACAACTTTCTTTTGCTAGAACAATGTTGGTTCTTCTTTATCACTTGATTTAGAAAGGGATTGGTTTTGTTTGTGCTTATGGGCCTCTTCTGTTGTCCTGAAGGTGCACATAACATTGGGTCTTGGATTGGTCTTTTATACCCATACCGTTGCATTCCCTAATAGTACCCTTGTGTTGCTAGTAAGTCCTTTCGGACCCACCACTTTTGAATGCTGAGTTGAGTGTAGGCTTGCTTGGAATATTGCATCCTGTGGTTGGTTGGGGTGCTTTCCTAGTCCCTTGCTTATAGAATAGCTTTTTTGGATAGATCCCATGAGTTCTTGTCTATATTATAGTACCCTTGGGCTTGAAGTTGGGCTTTGGGAATCCACTGTTGACGTACTTTTGCTACATTGCTTGTGGTTTTCCTGTATGGAGATGAGGTTGTGACGTGGACACTTCCTCTATTATGGCCTCTGCTTTCTTTGGTAATGGTGGTTCCATGTCACATGTCATTTCCTATTTTCCTTTATTTAATGGCCTCCCTAATGGCATGGTGATGGTGTCCTTACCATCATTGAGTTGTACTGCTGCCTGTTCTTTCAATTGGATGTGACAATTACAGGCGTAAATCCAGGATCGTCCAAGAATCATTTCTTCTTCCATGGATCCTACAAGCATGCAAACACCTTTCCAACCAAGGGATTATTTCTGATAGAAATATTACCATTAAAAAATCCCATGGTTTTTGTAGTTGACAAAGGCAGATTACGAACTTGCGCATTAGAGGCCTCGAGGTGAGGTTTGTCTAGAGCTACCCATGTTTCATAGAAGATCAAGTTATGACTTGATCCCATATCAATTAATGCAATTCTCTTAGTTTGAATCTCTTTTGTAGAGACTTTTACACTAAGACGTGCAAGTTCAATGTCCAGGTCATCCTCATCCAGCAAGGTGAGTGAAGCCATGTTCACATGTAGCATTCTTTACTGGAGTCTCTATTTTGCCTTCGGTGTTGAACTAATGGTTCCAACAAAATCAATCCCCTATTTCTCAAAGGTTGTCTTAAAATTATAGGGGTAAGTCACCATCCTGTCTTTTTATTGTGGAACAGCAAATCTCTGACATTCCTTGTATCTTTTCACAAACTTTATGGTGTCCCCGAATAACGTAGGCCACCATAGTCCTACTTAAAGCACTTTACGAGTTGTAGCTTCTCTAGCGAAATGTCCTCTGGCTAGTCCTGAGTGTGCTTCTTCTAATATCATGACAAATTCATCTTCTCACACACATCTTATTAGGATATGGTCCTTACCTAGATTATATAATTCTCTACCAATCAATTGATAAGGTGCGGCCAACTTAATAAGCCGATGCATTTTATTCTTGTTCAAAGGTCAATCTTGCAGAAAACCATTAGCTAGATAGTCTGAAATCTCCTTACTCCACTCAAGCACCATGTCAATCTTGCAGAAAACTATGAGCTAGTCTGAAATCTCCTTACTCCACTCAAGCACCATGTCAAGTTGGAACAGATAAGATCTGGGAGGTCATCTCATCAATGCCAGTTGTAGATTTTTCATTTGGAATTCTAGATACCATGACCGTAAAGTCAAATTCTAGTAATAGTAGCAACTAGCGTGTGATTCTTCCCGTGGTGCAAGGCTTGTTCACCAAATATAATAGGGCCTGATGGTCCACAAAGAATACAAATTTGTTGGCCAATAAGTAATGTCGATATTTCTTTACAGCATAAATGGCCAACCCTTTACGCTTTGCAGTGGTGTAGTTTATCTCTGCATCGTTTAGTTGACAACACTGGCAACACAAACTAGGTAATCCAATTTGAATTCCCTAGGTTGCGTCAATACACATCCTATCACAAAATTCGATGCATCGATGTGCACGTGGAATATAAGATCCCAATTGGGTGGTCTCAGAATAGGTGCACTTGCCAGTGCTTTCTTTAACTTATCATATACTTTCTGGAATTCCTCATCCGTTCAAAGATAATGAGTAGTCTATACAATGGTTTGACAATTTTAGCATAGAATATGATGAAGCATTGCTAATACCCAATGTGGCCCATAAACCTCTATACACCTTTGTAGTTGGTTGGTGGGGGTAATTCTAAGATCAATTTTACCTTGCTCTCCTCCGTGGAAATACCATTTTTAGATACAATGTGCCCTAAGATTACACCATGCTTGTTGATACTTCAAAAGGTTTAAGGACATACGATATAATCGACATCGCTCAAACACCTTTCTCAAGCAAGCCAAATGTTCGGTCTAGCGTGAGTGTGCACACAAATCATCAATGAATACCTCCAGCCACTTTTGTAAGTAGTCCTTGAAGGCCGTACACATCAATCGTTGGAAGGTTGCTAGGGCATTGGTGAGGCCAAAAGCCATAACCTTATAAGCATATTCCCCACATTGTATTGAAGGCCGTTTTGTACTGGTCTTCTGGTGCTATGGACACCTCTGATTATATCTTGAAAACCCATCTAAGAAGCTGTAAGCTTCTTCACCTTCTACTCGTTCCAATACATGTTCAGTATACAATAGTGGGGTTAATGATCCTTCTTGGTGGTTGCATTGACCTTTTTGAGATCAACATAAACCCTCAATTTCCCATTTTTCTTTCGCACAATCACGATTGGTGAAAGCCAATCAGTGTGCTTGATTTCATAGATGAAATCCATAGTAATGAGTTTATCAATTTCCTTCTTTATAATCGTTGCATATTTTGGATTCATCTGGTATAATTTTTGCATGGATGGTCTTGATCCTTCCATGATCGGAATGGTGTGTTGAACCACCTCAGGTGGTACACCCTTCATCTCCATGTATTTCCAAGAAGAACAGTCTTTGAATTCTTTTAAGATAGAAATGAGATCTTCTCTGCCGCAGTTAAGTCTTTAGCAATGTAGACAGGTTTGGAGTCCTCCCCTATCTCTGCAATATCCACCTCCTTAACTTCAGCTAAACCGTGCCATCTTCCTTCACTCTCTTAAGCCATCAATTGTACCACCTTTTGTTC
Source organism: Cibotium barometz (assembly GCF_041138505.1). NCBI lineage: Eukaryota > Viridiplantae > Streptophyta > Polypodiopsida > Cyatheales > Cibotiaceae > Cibotium > Cibotium barometz. Next base: position 1,247,511 of record NW_028229436.1, on the reverse strand, counting down.
GTTAATGGTGTATGTTTTAAATTGGTCTGGCACTGAGAGTATGTCCGCCGACTTGTTGTCCTCCTCATCTTTTGTCCAAGCTAGAGCCTTTTTGTTGTCACATTCGAAGCCTTATTTTGTTTTCTATGTCCGATCTTAGTGAGTTTAGACATTTTTGGCTCCTGTGGCGGCATAGCCCTTTCCCCTCATTTTCCTTCTAAGTTTATCTTACTCAATCCTCACCATAATCCCTAGAAAACTCCTCATGCACCTTAGTGACCTCGAGATATCTTAGCCACCCCTGGGCGTCTGTAGGGTTACTTCGTAATAGGGCATTCGTCAAGTGATATACCTCTCTTTTTTTGCCATCTCCTACTAATGCGTTGGGTGCTCTTTCGGCCTTGCAAGTTAGACCCTTCTGTGCTGGAGTCTTCATCCTCTGTTTCCTCTTCTCTTAGTTGCACATTTACCATGCACACTGAGGTGGCAGGAATAATTCCCGATTTGACGTACTGGGTTCCTCTAGGGGGCAACACATCTATAGTGGCAAGCATGTGCATCCAGTTTTCATTAAAATCTGGAGGTGGAAGCGACACATACATTGCAGCCTCTTCCTTTTCCTATGAATTCTCCTCAATTGGTTGTTGGCAAACTTGTAAGGATGAGGTTTGCTCTGTGGTGGTGACTAATTCATTTCCAAACAATTGCCCTTCCATGGGATGTGCCTTCCATGTATGTAGAACAATTTTTAGAATCTGTGAATCCTTTTGTACATACACATGATCTAATGCCCAATCATGCACCAATTTGGCTTCCCTCATGAAGGGTATGCCCAAGATAATGTCATATGAGTCCCGGTTGGCACAGAAAGTCCATTACAACAGTTGTACGATGGTAGTGGAGATGGTAGTGGAATGAAAAGACCTTAAGCCTAACATTTTTCAACATCCCCATTGGTCTTGAGGAAGTTATGTTTGCCATCTCGACGATAAGATATGCTCTTTCCAATTCTGGTTTTCCCCAGTTCTCCCAACACCTTTTGGTAATAATGCTCACACTTGTGCCTCTATCTAGGATAGCCAGTACTTTGTACCCATTGTGGTGGATTGGAATTATGGCATTCGTATCATCACTCTCATAATACCAGCCTAATTGATTGACAAATATTTTGACAAATCTGGGTGTTTCCTCTTCCTCATGCACTAGGTTTTTCTCTGCTAGAGGTAACTGACTCTCCTTTGCAGTGGTCATTGGGTTCAATTTTCCTTCTATTGCCATATATATATATATAGGCAGTGATGTGTGCGAACACACTTAGGACCACCGGGACACTTTTTCCCTCTTTAGGAGGTTTTTTCCCTCGTCTTGTATATACGCCCATCCTTCTAGGGCTAACTTATCTTTTGTACATTGACATAATCTAATACATTGTGTGTTGTGTGCATTCTTGCTTCTTCTTCTCCAAGCTTTGTGTGCTTTCTTGCAACCCTAATTCCAACAATTGGTATCAAAGCAGGCATCGGCTCCCAGGGCTACACCGCCAGCACCCTCCAACTCACGTTCTCCGATTGAGTTCTGCACAGGTGTTTTCGTCATTTTGTACAGAAATTTTGACAGTGCAGTTTTCTGCAAAATAGGTATACGTATTCTATTGTGGACCATGCTACATAGCATGAGTTGTTCTCTATTCAGTCTTTGCTTCATTACAGGTAGCTTTTGCATCAGTTTCAATCAGTGGCCATGGCTGATAACAACAATGATGTATTTTGCATGTTGTCTGTGTTGAAGACAAACTGGATGGAGACAGCAACTACCCACTTTGGGCATACATGATGCAGCATGTTTTGGTTGCAAAAGGAGTGTGGAACATTATGCAGGGTATGGATCTATGTCCAGGTTCTTTGGATGTAGGATCTATTGAGGATGTTGCAGGTTCTAGCAGCTCTACTGTTGCTGTGCTATTTTACATGATGCAGCATGTTTTGGTTGCAAAAGGAGTGTGGAACATTATGTAGGGTATGGATCTATGTCCAGGTTCTTTGGATGTAGGATCTATTGAGGATGTTGCAGGTTCTAGCAGCTCTACTGTTGCTGTGCTATTTTACCCACTGCTGAACAAGCTCGTTGGGATGGTAAAGATGCGCAGGCTCATGCCTTGATTGCACTTTCTGTCAAACGTAACATCACCCCACATATTCGTTCAGCTAAAACAACAAAATAGGCTTGGGATATTCTAGTTGGTTTGTATGCAGGTCGTAATGAGGCAAAAATCTCTTACCTGCGTAAAGAGCTAGAATTGAAGATTATGTAAGAAGATGATGACATGTTTTTCTTGCTGAGATTAAAGATCTCAAAGAACAGTTGATTTCTGTAGGTGAGATTATTCCTGATCATTCTCTTGTGCTTGCAGACTGTTCTTGATGCTTTACCTGAGACATATCAGACTTTTGCTTCCACGTGGAGACTTCTTACTGAGGACAGACCTGATGCTATCAAGTATGATACTTTAGTCAACAAGCTCTTGCAAGAAGCGTAGTCCAGGCAAAACAGGGCCAGGTAGCGTGCAGTTGATCAAGCATTTATTGCTGCCCACAGCAGCAGCAGAGAAGAAGTGGTAAGGCAACCCCTTCTACTGTTTCTTCTCCTATTAGTAGATCTGCAACTTCTTCTCCTTCCACAAGTAGCAACAATAAGTCTGAGAAGGCTCTTGATAAAGGCAAGAAAAAGACCAGGTGCAACTATTGTAAGGCAAATGATCATGTCATTAAGAATTGCCCTAAGCTAAAGGCTAAAGAGGCAAAGAAGAAAAAGTCAAATGCAGCCACAATAGCGGATACTTCTACAAATGCAGATTCTGCAAATGTTGTGCAGGATACAGAATGGGCGTTTAGCGTGTATTGCCAGTATGACCCATCTGTACATGATGCATGTTTGGCAGTTTCTGTTGACTTTAATGTATGGTATTTTAATAGTGGTGCTACAAAGCACATTACCTCGTATCGTGATATGTTCACTTGTCTTGAGGATGTCTCTAATGGGAATACTGTCACGTGCCGATAATGCTTCTTACCTAGTGAAGGGTGTTGGTAAAATTATGCTTACTACTGCAAATGGCAGCGCTTTCACACTTTCAGATGCTTTGTATGTGCCAGGGATAAAGAAGAATCTATTGTCTGTCTCTGTGCTTGCTAGACTTGGACTTGTAGTCAAATTTGTGGATGACAGATGTAATGTTCATGATTTGACTTCTGGTGATACGATTATTGCATCTGGCACCTTGTTTCGTGGGCTGTATAGGCTCAATTCTTATGACAAATGTGTGGAAGATTCGGCAAATGCAGTTTCTGATGAAAAGGCAGTTTCAGATGCAAAACTATGGCATGCTTGTTTTGGTCATCTGAACTTTGCTAGTTTGCTGCATTTGTAGAAATTTGATATGGTTGCTTCATTGCCCCCTCTTGAGGCACCATTGAAACATGTTTGTGAAGGCTGTATTTTGGGCAAAATGCAGCGTTCTGCGTTTCCAAAGGATGGTTCTGTGCGGGCCACTCGCAAATTGTAATTGTACATAGTGATATATGTGGGCCTATGCAAACTCCTCGTGACTTTCATTGATGATTACTCAAGGCATGCATGGGTATATCCACTGAAGGCAAAGTCCGAAGTGTTTTTGTGCTTCAAATAGTTTTTTCTTATGGTTGAAAATGTATCCAATTGTACTATGGGCACCCTCCGTTCTGATCGAGGGGGGGAGTACATGTCTAAAGAGTTTGATGCATTTCTAGCTAGTCGTGGGATAAAACACCAATGTACAGTGCCATATACCCCTCAGCAAAATGGTGTGGTTGAGAGGAAAAACAGGTCACTTATGGAGATGGCACGATGTATGGTCAAGAGCCAAGCTTTGCCACATGCATTTTGGCTTGAGGCTATCATGTGTGTGTGCTGCATATGTACTCAACAGGTGTCCCACTAAGGCCTTGCAGTCTACTACTCCATATGAAGCTTAGCATGGCAGAAAGCCTTCTATTGGTCACTTGCGTGTCTTTGGTTGCTTGGCCTATGCATTAGTGCCTGTGCAACAACGTAAAAAATTAGATGATAAGGCTGTTAAATGCATTTTTGTTGGCTACAGTGCTGAGAGCAAGGGTTACAGATTGTATCATCCGTAGTCAAAGCATATCTTGATTAGTCGAGATGTTGTCTTTGTAGAAGATGCTGTGCAGCCTTTGTTATCATGTACCAAAGAGATAGGTGTGAGCTCACGGGATGTATTTGATACATTGTTGCCTCTGTTTATAGGTGGGAATTCAAATGTAAGTCCTAATGAGGCAAATATTTAGCCTATGCAAATTTCAAACGACATCATAGATCAGCCTATTTCTAATGCAGATTTACAGGATGTAATTTCTGAGGATAGGGCTGAAAATGAGCAGGCTAGAGGTATGCCTAAATGGCTGGTGCAAACCTTGCGTGATAGTAAAATTGATGCACCTATATCTAGTCATACTCGTTCAGGTTTTCAGCATGCCTCTTATGCATCAAATTGTTATGCTTTGGCTGTGTCTAGTATGTGTGAAGAGGAAGAACCTCTTTCATTTGATGAGGCACAAAAATTAAAAAATTGGTTGGCTGCAATGCAAAGTGAATATGATGCTATAATGAAGAATGGTACATGGTTTTTGTGTGATTTGCCTATTGGTAAAAAGGCCATTGGATGTAAGTGGGTTTTTAAGTTGAAACGAAAGCCAGATGGCAGTGTTGATCGCTATAAGGCTAGACTTGTTGCAAAGGGTTATGCTCAAGAAAAGGGTATTGATTTTGATGAGACCTTTGCTCCCACTTGTCGTATGACTACCATTCGTAGCATTTGTGCATTGGCAGCTCATAATGGTTGGAATGTACATCAGCTGGACATAAAGACTGCGTTCTTGAATGGAGATTTGCATGAGGAGGTGTATGTATCGCAACCTCATGGTTTTGTTCAAAGAGGGCAAGAAAACAAAGTGTGCAGGTTGATTGAAATAGGCTTTATATGGTTTAAAGCAAGCTCCACGAGCTTGGTATGAAAAGATACATGCATATTTGACTGCACATGGGTTTCAAAATAGTCCAATAGAAAGCACTTTGTATGTTAAACGTGTGGATGGTGTACATCTAATCATTGCTCTCTATGTCGATGACATGCTGCTCACAGGACCAAATGAGAGTCATATTGCTGATTTTAAGGCTAATTTGAATGCCTCTTTTGAGATGTCAGATTTGGGGCATTTGCATCATTATTTGGGGATACAATTTAAGCAGTGTGATGGAGGTATTGCTTTGTGTCAGACAAAGTATATTGAGACATTGTTGCGGAGATTTGGCCTTGAAGACTGCAAGCCTATTGCTACTCGAATGGAGACACGTCTGAAGTTGAGTCTTCATGATGCTGGAGATCACTTTGATGTCACACTCTATCAGACAGCTGTTGGTTGCCTCATTTATATATGCATTACGAGGCCAGACATTTAGTTTGCAGTCTCACAGGTGAGCAGGTTTATGCATAGCCCAGGGTCTCAGCATTGGAAGGAAGTTAAACGCATCCTTCGCTACTTGAGTGGCACCATACATCTTGGGTTGTTTTATCCCAAGGGGGGATCATTGCCGCCAGATTTACATGCTTTTTTGGACTCACATTGGGCTGGTTGCTATGACACAAGAGTGTCCACAAGTGGTTTTTGTTTCATGCTCGATAGCTCATGCATATCTTGGTTGAGCAAGAAGCAACCTACTGTGGCCACTTCTAGTTGTGAAGCTGAGTACAGGGTGGCTTTCACAGCTACGGTTGAGTGTGTGTGGCTCAGACGGCTTATGGCTGACTTGGGTGTTGGACAGGAGTCTGCCACCTCTATCTTCATTGACAGTCAGAGCGCATTGGCAGTTTGCGAGAAACCCAGTTTTTCATACTCGCACAAAGCACATTGAGGTGCATTATCACTATGTCAGGGAGAGACTCGCAGAGCAGGAGAGATCAGCTTGGCCTATGTACCAACACAGGAAAACCTCGCCGATCTTTTCACAAAGGCGCTTCCTCGTGAGAAGTTCGAAGCTTTCCACAAAGCTTTGGGCTTGCTCCCCTTTGTGGACTGATCTACTTTGGGCATGGCACTCCCCTATACATGAGTGCCAGCTCTCGTTCACACCATCACTCCCAGGGGGGATTTGTTGCCATATATATATATATAGGCAGTGATGTGTGTGAACACACAGGACCGCCGAGGCACTTTTGCCCTCTTTAGGAGGTTTTTTTCCCCGGCTTGTATATACGCCCATCCTTCTAGGGCTAACTTATCTTTTGTACATTGACATAATCTAATACATTGTGTGTTGTGTGCATTCTTGCTTCTTCTTCTCAAAGCTTTGTGTGCTTTCCTGCTGCAACCCTAATTCCAACACCTTCTACCCTTGACATTTGCCTAAAATGCCATTGTGTTGTTGCATAGCAATGGTCCTAGTGGCATTTTGACAGTTGTGGATAGTATGGCTGCTGCGAGACTGCCTATGTCTCTAGGTTCTTTGGCCTGTGAGGGCTCCTTACATGTGTTAATCTTCTTCGGATCGATCCTGAATTGTGACCATGGTATCACCTTTGCCCACTTTCTTCACTCTTCTTCTTCTCCCAGTTTTAGAGGTTGTAACACCTACTAGGTTTTTCCCTTTGTCCACTTGTTGTGCTTGTGCTCGTGTCAGGACATTTAATGGCATTATATTCCCAGGCTACACACTTATAGTCTTAATAGTGGGATGGTTAGAAGTGGAAGCAAAACCACTAGCGTGATATGGATAATCTTTGATCAAATGATCAATCCCACACTTAACACAGGAAAGTGTTAGCATGATGTTGGTCGGTGCTTCCAAGGGTTGGGCTTGGCCTGCATTAGCCACATTCTTATGAGGACACTCCACTACTCGATGAGGTCCATTACAACCAATACACTGTATTGGTCCCCTTCTCATAGTTGAGTTAATGTCTTTTCCTTTCCATTGTACTGTGGTTTGAAACATTGGTACTAGAGTATTGTTCTGTAAGACATAATATTATGTCATGATCTCCACGGTCTCCTCATAGTAATCATTATTGATTTCTACCTCGCGCATGACTTCCCCCTTGTCCAAGGACTCCTCAATCAACACTTGGTTGATTTTAGCCTATGGTGGTAGAACAGGTGGTGGCAAAGGCAACATGTTATGCATTCGGAACATCCCTCTTGGTAAGTAGGATGGGTTTGGCTACCATGCAGCTGCATCAGTTTGCACTCGTGGTGCTGGTAAGGCTAGCGGCACTTTGGGTGCTGGCAATTGTGCTAAAGGGTTGGACCCTCAGATATCTGCACATGGTAGTGTCATGTTTTCCCAATCTCTGAGAGGAGTGAGCGCAATAGAGTAACTGCCTTAGCCTTAAGTGAGGGCATTCAGTGCTCGTATGATTTTGTCTACAAATATCAAATCAATTCTCTTCGAGGATAGAGATGAGCGTTTCTTGATGTTTCTCTCCCATCCATGACCTTTAATTTCTCTAAGATGGCATTACTAAGTTCTTCCACTATCATATTTGTTGAAATGTCAAGCTCGTATACAGCTGGAGGATAGCACATGGGTGCTGACAGAGTGACAGTATGGTAGATAGATATCGTGTGGTGTGTTTATGACCGCGTCCAGCTGGTCATGTGTGGTGTGGACATTACATTAGGTTTACTTTGTAGTGTGGACATAACACTATGTTGTGTTCTCTTTTGTGTGTGTGAGAGAGATGGTGACTATGGCTTCTCTCCTTCTCTATGATTGATGGATATGGATTAGGGTTTGCTTCTCTTGTGTGTGCTCCCTCCTGCTTCTGTTTTTTATCATGGTATCAGAGCCTAGAGCTCATTAGTTGTGTTGTGAGAGTGAGTGAGTGAAGAGGGAAGAAGAAGAAGAAGCTGTGAAGATTTTCATTGAAGCTGTGGAGCAAAAGAAAGCTGTGGAGCTCACCTCGGTTACAGATCTGACTAACTGGTAAGAGTAGCAAAACTCCCTTGAGCGGATTGCAGGTGCCAAAGAGCAGGTTTAGTGAAGATTGAAGTGCATAAAGCAAGCAGAAAATTTCTGGTTTTTCTCTAAGCTTTCATGGAAAGCTTGAAGTGAATATACTCTTGGCAAATATGTATACATAAAGGCACGTGTATTTGAACTAGCACATGTATTAGCAAAGTGGGCACAAGAAACATACAAAATCTTGAAGCAGATTGATGCATACAGATTTGAGCAAAATCAAGTGGAAGTGAACTTATGCAAAAGTTTCTGGTTTTTCACAAAAACAATGAAAATACCCCCCGCCGTGGAGGATTGCAGAAGCTAGAGGAAGAATTGAGCCAAACCTTTCAAGCACAAGTTGGTTTAGGTCATTGCTAAGAATATTATCAACTCAATTGTGAATTGCCCCTCTTCTACAGCCCTTTGGAGCAGGCGGCGCATTCATCAAGAGCTGAACAGTTTTCAATAGAATTCATGCCATTCACTCATTACTAGTCCATTTGATGCCATTACTAGTCCATTTGATGCCATTACTAATCCATTTGATGCCATTCAAAGCTTGGGGAGTTTAGCAAAGACATTGCTAAGGCATTGTGAAGCTTGGTTGCAGCTCATTTGATGTATTTGGAGCTCATTGAAGTTATTTCTCAGAGGTTTGCAGGTTTGCAGAAAGTCTGTCCAGAAACAGAGCATCACTAATCAAGGCATTAATCCTTGTCTATATCAAATTGGCCTAATTCCTTTGTTACAAGTAGAGTTCTATGAGTTGCTAAACTTTTGATTCAAAAAGTTTTGAATTTGGATCAGATTTGAAGGAGATAGAGCACTTTTAGTGAGAGGTGGTACCTGATAGATGCAGAAAAAGGCAAACCAGGGAGCTACAAAAATTGGTGGTTCTCATTAACCTTGAAGAATTTGATCAAACCCTTCTAGGATATGTTGGAGCAATGTGTTATGAAGCCAATGAATGCATAAACATCAAATTTGAACAAGTTTTGAAGGAATTAGAGCAAGATCTTTGACTGGTTCTCTGGCGAGAAAAAAAACCAGAAAATTTTTTGTGAAGAAGTATCATTTGGTTTCAACTTTGATCGAGTGTACATTGTTGATGAATCATTGTGGGATGTTAATGCACACAAATTTGCAAGCATTTGATGTGATTTGGAGAGATTTGAAGCTTTACAGGTCCGGCATACAACTTGTCAAAGGGGTACATCTACTATATTTTTGCAACAATGGCCGATACAGATTGTTGGAGAGAAGCTTGACAGAACTAACTTTCGAGTGTGGAAGTTTCGAATGAAGAGTTTTTTGAAAGGCAAAGGTTTGTGGAGTCTCATGTTGGGCCATTCCTACCTCCTCAACCAAATAATGCTCAGTTGTTGGCTCACAAGCAATGCGTAGAGCGGTCTTCGAAAGTGTTGCATTACTTTTCAATATGTGTAACAGATGCCTTGCTTATTCACATCCAAGATGCAGATACACCGAAAGAAGCATGGGGTATATTGTGCCGAATGTATGAGACAGACACTGGTGCAAGGAAGATACAACTAAAGCAACAGATTCACAGTGTAACACGAAGGAATAGGAGTATACATGAGTATGTTCAGGAAATCAAGGGTTATGTAGATTCCTTGTCATTAATCCATGCCCCAATGGATGATGATGATTTGGTTGCTCTCACATTGCGTGGTTTAGGCAAAGAATACAAATCTTTTGACACTTCCATCTCAGTAAGGTTGGGAGGAATGCTAGACTTTAATGAGCTCGTGTCATTGCTCATTGTGGAAGAATTGAAGCTTGGACTTGGTGGTATGAATATTACAGGTGGTGCATCCTCATCCAGTAATGATGAGATGGTCCGATACAGATTGTTGGAGAGAAGCTTGATAGAACTAACTTTCAAGTGTGGAAGTTTTGAATGAAGAGTTTTTTGAAAGGCAAAGGTTTATGGAGTCTCATGTCGGGCCATTCCTACCTCCTCAACCAAATAATGCTCAGTTGTTGGCTCACAAGCAATGCGTAGAGCGGTCTTCGAAAGTGTTGCATTAATTTTCAATATGTGTAACAGATGCCTTGCTTATTCACATCCAAGATGCAGATACACCGAAAGAAGCATGGGGTATATTGTGCCGAATGTATGAGACAGACACTAGTGCAAGGAAGATACAACTAAAGCAACAGATTCACAGTGTAACACGAAGGAATAGGAGTATACATGATTATGTTTAGGAAATCAAGGGTTATGCAGATTCCTTGTCAATCCATGCCCCAATGGATGATGATGATTTGGTTGCTCTCACATTGCGTGGTTTAGGCAAAGAATACAAATCTTTTGACACTTCCATCTCAGTAAGGTTGGGAGGAATGCCAAACTTTAATGAGCTTGTGTCATTGGTCATTGTAGAAGAATTGAAGCTTGGACTTGGTGGTATGAATATTACAGGTGGTGCATCCTCATCCAGTAATGATGAGCATGCAAGGAATCAGGCTTTTTACTCATCTAGAGGCTTTCGAGGCAGGGGGAGATTTACTCCTCGAGGCCGTGGAGGACGTGGTTGGAATGACAGGTCTACTCAACCACAATCAAATCAGAATTTTCAGAATTCACAGTCATCATTTGGATCATGTGGAGGACGTGGTTGGAATGACAGGTCTACTCAACCACAATCAAATCAAAATTTTCAGAATTCACAGTCATCATTTGGATCATGTGGAGGTCGTGGATTTCAATCCCATAGGGGGAGAGTTGGAATAGGTGCTCGTGGTAGAGGACGATGGCAAGGTCCTCAACAAAATTTGAATGGGATTGAATGTCACTATTGTGGCAAACTTGGACATATGGCCAAAGATTGTGGCAAATTTGAATGGGATTGAATGTCACTATTGTGGCAAACTTGGACATATGGCCAAAGATTGTTACAAAAAGTAGAATGATGTGAGGAATGGAAGACCACAACATGGAAATTATGCATCTACTAGTAACAATGATGGGAGTTCAAATCATCTTTTTGCGATGAAGCACATTATGGGGACAATGGATTCTCAGAATGCTGGAGATGAGTCATGGTATATGGATTCACGTGCCTCAAACCACATGACATGTCATGGTGAGTGGTTTGAGAAGATGCAACCATTGGGTACAAATGGTTATGTGGTCACAGGAGATGATACTCAGCATCTTATAACACATGTTGGCAGTGTGCCTTTGAGGATGCATGATGGAAATGTGAAGAATATGTCAGAAGTGCTATATGTACCATCCATTACAAAGAATTTGGCATCAGTAGGCCAAATGGTTGAGCAGGGACTACAAGTAAGATTCAATGAGAATGGCTGTTTTGTGGAAGACTTTAAGCATGGCTATAGATTGATTGCCAAGGGCAAGAAGGAAGGAAGGTTGTTCAAATTGGATGCACGCATACCAGAATTGAGCTCAGCCATGTTTTCAAAGAGCAATGGGATTGTGCAAGACATTGACATGTGGCACAAGAGGATTGGACATGTCAATATACAGAGATTAAAGAACATGCAAACAAGAGGCATTGTCAGTGCATTGCCTAGATTCAAATATGATGGGCATATGCATGTTTGGGAAGCCTGTCAGTTTGGAAAGCAGGCAAGGTTGAGGTTTCCTAGAGAAGGAAATATGAGTAACAGGCCACTTGAGATAGTACACAGTGATGTATGGGGCCCTGCACAAAATCCATCTATCAAAGGCAGTCTATACTATGTGACATTTATAGATGATTTCAGCAGGATGACATGGATATACTTTCTGAGAGAGAAGAGTGAAGTGCTGGAAAAGTTCATGGATTTCAAAGCTCTTGTAGAAAAGCAATATGGCTGTTGGATTAAATGTTTGAGAACAGATGGAGGTGGTGAATACAGCTCAAAAGCTTTTGAGCATTTCTTGAAGAAGCATGGGATAAGAAGACAGTTGACATGCAGGTATACACCTCAGCAGAATGGTGTGGCTGAGAGAAAGAATCGAGTCATATGTGAAGTGGCAAGGGCAATGCTCAATGAAAAGAGCATGCCAGATTACTATTGGGCAGAAGCATGTGCTACTGTAGTGTATATCCTAAACAAAACACCTACAGTAGCCTTTCATGGAAGCACGCCAGAGATGCGGCTTACAGGTTACAGGCCAGACATTGGACATCTTAAAGTCTTTGGATGCATAGCTTATGTCCATGTGCATGACGAAAGAAGATGGAAGTTGGATCCTAAGACAGAGAAATGTGTATTTGTTGGATATGCATAGGATCGAAAGGCCTACAAATGTTATAACCCTCAAACTAGACAAGTAGTCATCTCACGAGATGTGGTGTTTGATGAGCTTGCTAAAAGATGAGGGAGTCATTGACTCACTTGAGGCAGATGTGCCTGTGAACTTGCCACAAGCAAGTTCTAGTTCTACTAATATGTCTGGGCCAGCAGGAAGCTAAGAGTAGCAGTGTACGTCCATGGTCAGGACGTTTGAGGCATGAGAGTGTGAGCACTGGGAGTAGTGCTATGGATAAAGGCAAGAAGAAAGTCGAAGGAATTGGAATCACAGGTTATGAGTCATCTAGTTCTGAGAGTTTGGATGAGGAGCTCGGCATACCTGTTTTACGCACACCTGGTGCTAGGTAGGACAGATATGTGCCACCACATGTTAGAGTTACAGGTGTACAGAGTGACCCACATGCATTGCAGAGATCCCAGAGAGTCAGATATCCAGTTGAAAGATTGACATATCGAGATTTTGCTATGCACTATGCATACATGACATCTATGGTGAAGCATGTGGAACCTACATGAGGCTATTGGAGAGCATGTATGGGAGAAAGCCATGGATGCTTTGGACAAAAATGATACATGGGAATTGGCTGAGTTACCTCAAGGAAAGAATGCAATTGGTTGCAAATGGGTGTATAAGGTAAAGTGCAAGTCAGATGGCAGCCTAGAGAGACATAAGGCAAGGCTGGTCGCTAAAGGATATGCACAAACTTATGGTCTTGATTATGATGAAACTTTCAGCCCAGTGGCTAAGATGGCTACAGTGAGGTCTATCATTGCACTAGCAGCACAAAAAGGTTGGGCTTTACATCAAATGGATGTAAAAAATGCTTTCTTGAATGGTGAACTACAAGAAGAGGTGTACATGGAACAGCCAGAAGGATATGTACATCCAAAATATCCTACCTTTGTTTGCAGGTTAAAGAAAGCAATCTATGGTTTGAAGCAAGCACCTCGTGCTTGGAGTGACTGTTGAGATATTCAAGCTCGATGTTAGTGTGAGCCAGCTATGCTATGTGCTGGCAGATTAGGTAGGAACATGTGTGAGACATAAATGACCGCGTGTCCAGCTGGTCATAGTGTGTGGACATTAGCTAGGGTTAGTTTAGTGTGGACACAACTCATTGTGTGTTGTGTGGATTATGGATTAGTGCATTATGCTTTGTGTGAGAGCGGACATGGCTTCCCTCTATGGTTAGGGTTTGCAATATACATTAGGGTTTGCTCCTGTGTGTGTGTCTCCTCCTCCTCTACCGTTCTTTCAACATGGTATCAGAGCCTTGTGCTGTTTATTAGGGTTTATGAGTGAGTGAGTGAAGAGAGAGAAGAAGAAGCTGTGAAAAGAAGCTGTGAAGCTGCCATTGGAGCTGTGAAGCTTGGAGCACACCAAATACTATCAGATCTGAGAGCTTGGCCTATCGGGTAAGGTCTTCTAAACATCCTTGAGCGGATTGCAGGTGAAACAGGCAAAAGCAAAGCATTTTAGAGCAAATCAAAGCAAGCCAAAATTCTGGTTTTTGAAGCTTTCCATTAAAGCTTGAGGAACATTGATGTATGGTGGAAATATGTGTGATTCTGGCAAAGCAAACATGTATCTGACAATGAGGGATGTATTGACAACTCTTATGCAAGCCCTACTGTGAATTTGGAGCAATTTACATGCATTTAATTGAGTGGAAAACTCTGGTTTTTGAGCTCTCACAAAACAGTGAAAAAGAAGCTCAAATTTGAAGCATTTGGAGTGAGGTTTTTGCAAAAATCCAACCATTGGTGGGTTGCACAGGTACCTAGGTGTGTTGGGCACCTATATCCATCTTCAATTGATATTATAAAAAACTCCCAAAGAGCCCTATTGCAGGCGGCGCAGCCCATACAGACAAAACAGTGCAGTTTTTTGGTTTTTTGCCCACGAGGAGTTTGATTTCTCATTGGTTACTTGATATCTTCCACAATCTTCTTAGCAATTGGATGCTTTACATCTTGGAGAAGAGGGCTATGTGATTTGTTTGACAAATGATGCTTAATTGAGCTGGGAATGAGCTGATTAAAACAGGCTGTCCACTGGTTGCAGAGAAACAGAGCATTTTAATCGAGCAATTAATCTTTGGTGTTTTACAATTGGACAAATTCCTCTTACATGGAGTTGAAGGACACTATTGCTAAGCCAATGAATGCCTGGTTGCTCAATTTGGTGGAATATTGAAGGAATTAGAGCCAAATCATTACTGGTTTTTCTGGTTTTTCTGATTTTTTCAAAAACAGAGAAAGGGGTTTTCAAAAATTGATAATTACACATGTCAGATGGAGTTGATTCTCAACATTGAGGTTCATTAGGTGTCAATGCAAGTTGCCTAGACTTGATTGCACCATTACATTGCGATTTGGAGCCTTGGAAGGCGTGTCAGTTGAGGGTATTCCGCACTGCGTGAGTCAGTTCATCTCAGATGATTACAGGTTGATTTTCTACATCAAATTTGGAGTTTGTTGGCTATCTTGGAGTATCTGGAACATTAATTGGAGTGTGGTTGAGCTGAGGAAGGCTCACTTTCAGATTTGACGTGTGCGGAAGGTGTATGCATTGAGCGAACATGTCTGACAATCCAGTTCAGATTGTTGGTGAGAAGCTGGATAGGAAGAACTTCCAAGCATGGAAGTACAGGATAAAGAGTTTTTTGAAAGGGAAAGGATTCTGGAATCTCATTACAGGTGCTGAGCCAGAGCCTGAGCTACCTCGGCAACCTACACAGCAGCAGCTTATTGCTCATAAGCAGTGGTCAGAGAGAGCATTCAAAGTGCTGCATTATTTGTCTATATGTATATCTGATGCTATGCTCATACACATTCAGGATGCTGAGAATCCCAAAGATGCATGGGATACTTTGGTCAAAATGTTTGATACAGATACGAGTGCTCGCAAGTCTCAATTGCGACAGCAGATACACAATGTGAAAAGGAATAAAAGGAGTATACATGATTATGTGCAAGAAATCAAGAAGTTTGCAGATGCATTGGCCACAATAAATGCCCCCATGCCTGATGATGATTTGGTGGATATTACCTTGCGTGGTCTTGGCAAGGAATACAAATCCTTTGATACATCTATCTCAGTGAGGAGTACAGGTCTACCCGACTTCGATGAGTTGGTTTCCCTCTTGTTGGTTGAGGAAATCAAGCTCAGTGATTCATTTCTGGATGCATCTACTAGCCATGATGATGGCAGAAATCAGGCATTTTACTCGCAGAGAGGTTTTAGAGGCAGGGGGAGATTTGCATCACGTGGACGTGGTGGTAATGGTCGTGGATGGCAGGATAGACCTCCACAACAGAATTTTCAGCCTTCTTATGGTGCTCGAGGTGGTCGTGGTTATGCACCTCAGCGAGGCAGAGGTACCCCCCGTGGTCGAGGACGTTGGCAAGGCCAACAAAATTCTATGCAAGATGTGGAATGCCATTATTGTGGCAAATATGGTCATATGGCGAGAGATTGCTTTCGCAAACAGAATGATTTGAGAGGGGGAAGAGCACAGCGTGGTGGTCATTATGGTGGAAACTATGCACAACATGGTGGCAACTATGCATCAAGTAGCAATGATGGAGCTGCAAATCATTTGTTTGCCATGAAGCATGTTGTGGGTTCTATGACAACAAATGCTGAGAATGATGATACATGGTATATGGACTCAGGAGCATCAAATCATATGACATGCCATGGTGAATGGTTTGAGCACATGAAGCCAATGGATGTCAAAGGTTATGTGGAAACAGGTGATGATACCCAGCATGTCATTACACATGTTGGAAGTGTACCATTGGTCATGCATAATGGTCAGACAAAGTCTATGTCAGATGTGCTGTATGTGCCTTCAATCACTAAAAGCTTGGCCTCAGTTGGTCAAATGGTGGAACAGGGATTACAGGTTAGATTCAACGAGCATGGATGCTTTGTTGAAGACTTCAAACATGGATGTAGAGTGATTGCTAAAGGCAAGAAAGAAGGAAGACTGTTTAAGCTGGATGCTGGAATTCCTGAGCTAAAATCAGCCATGTTTTCAAAGAGCAGGAATGTGGTACAGGATATTGATATGTGGCACAAGAGGATTGGCCATGTAAATATACAGAGATTAAAAAACATGCAAACAAGAGGCATTGTGAATGGATTGCCTAGGTTCAAATATGATGGCCATATGCATGTTTGTGAAGCCTGTCAGTTTGGGAAGCAGGCAAGATTGAGATTTCCTAGAGAAGGAAATATGAGTAACAGGCCACTTGAGATTGTACACAGTGATGTATGGGGTCCTGCACAAAACCCATCGATCAAAGGGAGCTTATACTATGTTACATTCATTGATGACTTTAGCAGGATGACATGGATATATTTTCTCAGGGAGAAGAGTGAAGTATTGGAAAAATTCATGGATTTCAAAGCTTTTGCAGAAAAGCAGTATGGCTGTTGGATTAAATGTCTAAGGACAGATGGAGGTGGTGAATACACCTCAAAGGCTTTTGAGCATTTTCTGAGGAAGCATGGTATAAGAAGACAGTTGACATGCAGGTATACACCTCAGCAAAATGGTGTGGCTGAGAGAAAGAACAGAGTTATATGTGAAGTGGCAAGGGCAATGCTTAATGAAAAGAGCATGCCAGATTATTATTGGGCAGAAGCTTGTGCTACTGCAGTATACATATTGAACAAAACACCTACAGCAGCCATTCATGGAAGCACGCCTGAGATGCGGCTCACAGGTTACAGGCCAGATATTGGACATTTGAAAGTTTTTGGATGTGTAGCATATGTTCATGTGCCTGATGAAAGAAGAAGGAAGTTGGATCCTAAAGCTGAAAAATGTGTATTTGTGGGATATGCACAGGATCGAAAGGCCTACAAGTGTTATAATCCACAAACTAGACAAGTGGTCATCTCACGTGATGTGGTGTTTGATTAGCTTGCTAGTTGGTATAAGGCAAAAGATGAGGGTGTTATTGAGACACTTGAGGCTGATGTACATGTGAACTTGCCATCACAAGCAAGTTCAAGTTCTACTACTATGTCTGGGCCAGCAGCAGAAGCTGAGAGTAGCAGTGTTCGTCCATGGTCAGGACGTCTGAGGCATGAGAGTGTAAGCACTGGGAGTAGTGCTTTGGACAAAGGCAAAAAGAAAGTTGAAGGGATTGGAATCACAGGATATGAGTCATCCAGTTCTGAAAGTTTGGATGAGGAGCTTGGCATACCTGTTTTACGCACACCTGGTGCGAGGCAGGACAGATATGTGCCACCACATGCTAGAGTCACAGGTGTACAGAGTGACCCGCATGCATTGCGGAGATCCCAGAGGGTCAGATATCCTGTTGACAGGTTGACATACAGAGATTTTGCTATGCACTATGCATACATGACATCTATGGTAAAGCATGTGGAACCTACATGCTACACAGAGGCTATTGGAGAGCATGTATGGGAGAAAGCAATGGACATAGAGATGGATGCATTGGTCCATAATGATACATGGGATTTGGTTGCCCTACCAAAGGACAAGAATGTTATTGGATGTAAATGGGTCTACAAAGTGAAGTGCAAATCTGATGGTTCTATTGAAAGACATAAGGCAAGATTGGTAGCAAAGGGATATGCACAGACTCATGGATTGGATTATGATGAGACGTTTAGCCCAGTGGCTAAGATGGGCACAGTGAGAGCAGTCATTGCTATGGCTGCAGCTAATGGCTGGGAAATGCATCAGATGGATGTAAAGAATGCATTTCTTAATGGAGATCTACAAGAGGAAGTATACATGGCACAGCCAGAAGGGTATGTACACCCTAGATATCCTACTCACGTATGCAGGTTGAAAAAGGCATTGTATGGTCTAAAGCAAGCACCACGTGCCTGGAGTGATAAGATGAGCAGATATCTTATCTCACTTGGCTTCCAGATTTCTACAGCAGACTCTTCACTGTATGTGAAGAAGACACAACATGGGATTGTGTTACTAGTCATCTATGTGGATGACTTGATTATTACAGGTGATCATGGTGCAGATGTGATGCATGTCAAGCAAGCTTTAAGTGGGAAATTTGATATGAAAGATCTTGGTGAGTTGAGATATTTCCTTGGCATTGAAGTGGTGAAAGATCATGCAGGTACTTGGTTAGTACAGCGTCAATATGCCTTGGATATGTTGGCAAAGTATGGCATGACAGGGTGTAAACCTATGAGTACACCATTGGAGCAAAATATGAAGTTGAGGGCTGATTATGGCGAGGAATTGGATGATCCTTCCATGTACAGGAAGATGGTTGGTAGTCTCATATACATGACTATCACACGCCCAGATTTGAGTTATGCAGTGGGGCTAGTCAGTCAGTTTATGCAGAGCCCCAGGAAGCCACATTTGGATGCAGTGAGACGCATCATGAGATATGTGAAGACCACAGCACATTATGGTCTATTTTATGAGAGTGGTAAAAGCTTGGACATTCATGGCTACACAGATGCTGATTGGGCAGGTAGCGCATATGACAGGAGGTCTACTAGTGGATATGCTTTTACACTTGGAAGTGCTGTGGTGAGTTGGAGTAGCAAAAAGCAACCTACAGTTGCTTTATCCAGTACAGAGGCTGAGTACAGGGGTGCAGCCATCGCTACTTGTGAGGCTGTTTGGTTAAAGAGTCTCTTGGCAGATTTATGTGAGCCTCTTGATGGGAAAGTTGTCATACATTGTGACAACATGAGCAGTATACAGCTGGCAAAGAATCCAGTGTTTCATGCGAGGACCAAACACATAGAGGTCCATTATCACTTTGTCAGAGAAAAGGTGCTGGATGGTACAGTTGATCTTCACTATGTGAAGACTGATGAGCAGGTGGCTGATATCTTCACGAAGCCACTTAGCAGGGAGAAGTTCGAGTACTTCCGGACTATGTTGGGAGTACATGGGATGAGCTTGAGGGGGAGTGTTGAGAGTCTTGATATCCCAAGCTCATCTACATCTTCATCGGCAGTACATCATGAGCTTGAGAGGGGCTGTTGAGATATTCAAGCTCGATGTTAGTGTGAGCCAGCTATGCTATGTGCTGGCAGATTAGGTAGGAACATGTGTGAGACATAAATGACCGCGTGTCCAGCTGGTCATAGTGTGTGGACATTAGCTAGGGTTAGTTTAGTGTGGACACAACTCATTGTGTGTTGTGTGGATTATGGATTAGTGCATTATGCTTTGTGTGAGAGCGGACATGGCTTCCCTCTATGGTTAGGGTTTGCAATATACATTAGGGTTTGCTCCTGTGTGTGTGTCTCCTCCTCCTCTACCGTTCTTTCAACAGTGACAAGATCAGCAGATATCTTGTCAGTATTGGATTTGTGGTTGGAAATGCAGACTCTTCACTTTATGTGAAGAAGACACATGATGGTATCGTGATGATAGTCATTTATGTTGATGATTTGATTATCACAGGTGATTGTGGGAAAGGCATTGATGAGGTTAAGGCCTCTTTATGGAAAGAGTTTAATATGAAAGACCTTGGTGATTTAAGGTTCTTTCTTGGCATTGAGGTGATAAGAACAAGCAAGGGTATATGGCTGGTGCAAAGGCAATATGCACTTGACATGCTGGCAAAGTATGGTATGACAGCATGCAAACCAATGTTGATACCATTAGAGCAAAACATGAAGCTTAGGGCTGATTTGGGTGATGAGCTTGATGATATCACCATGTACAGGAAAATGGTGGTAGTCTTATCTACATGACCATTACGAGGCCATATCTCAGCTATGCGGTTGGTTTGGTGAGTCAGTTTATGCAGAGTCCTCGTAAACCTCACTTGGATGCAGAGTCCTCGTAAACCTCACTTGGATGCTGTGAGTCAGTTTATGCAGAGTCCTCGTAAACCTCACTTGGATGCTGTGAGACGTATTCTGAGATACGTCAAAACTACCGTGCATTATGGTCTTTTCTATGAGGCAGGAAAAGACATGCATGTCTATGGATATACAGATGCAGATTGGGCCGGTAGTGCATATGACAGGCGGTCTACCAGTGGCTATGTTTTCAGCCTTGGTAGTGGAGCTGTGAGTTGGAGCAGTAAAAAGCAACCTACAGTTGCTTTATCTACCACAGAGGCCGAGTATCGTGGAGCAGCCATAGCTGCATGTGAGGCTATGTGGTTGAAGAAGTTGCTAGATGATGTCAGGTTACAGAGTGATATGAGAGTTGTCATTCATTGTGACAACATGAGTAGTATTCAGCTTGCTAGCAACCCAGTTTATCATGCCAGGACCAAACATATTGAGGTCCACTATCATTTCATCAGAGAGAAGGTGCTAGATGGGCATGTTGATTTGACATATGTACAGAGACAGATGAGCAGGTTGCAGATATCTTTACCAAAGCACTTGGTAAGGATAAGTTCGAGTATTTTTGTACTAGATTGGGAGTCCTAGAGATGGACATGTCGAGCTTGAGGGGGAGTGTTGAAATGTCAAGCTCGTATACAGCTGGGTGGAGGATAGCACATGGGTGCTGACAGAGTGACAGTATGGTAGATAGATATCGTGTGGTGTGTTTATGACCGCGTCCAACTGGTCATGTGTGGTGTGGACATTACATTAGGTTTACTTTGTAGTGTGGACATAACACTATGTTGTGTTCTCTTTTGTGTGTGTGAGAGAGATGGTGACTATGAATTCTCTCCTTCTCTATGATTGATGGATATGGATTAGGGTTTGCTTCTCTTGTGTGTGCTCCCTCCTGCTTCTGCACATGGGTGCTGTGACAGAGTGACAGTATGGTAGATAGATATCGTGTGGTGTGTTTATGACCGCGTCCAGCTGGTCATGTGTGGTGTGGACATTACATTAGGTTTACTTTGTAGTGTGGACATAACACTATGTTGTGTTCTCTTTTGTGTGTGTGAGAGAGATGGTGACTATGGCTTCTCTCCTTCTCTATGATTGATGGATATGGATTAGGGTTTGCTTCTCTTGTGTGTGCTCCCTCCTGCTTCTGTTTTTTATCAATCGCGACGTTGCCACTACTGAATCTACCTTGGCATCTTCCAGTTGGGTAACTCAAGCATATTGTCCTCATATTTAATGGCCAGCTTACAACAAATATCTATAGTAGTTGGTCCGCGGGCTAACACTAGATAATCATGCATCTTATGATATCGGACTCCTCTTCCGGAAAGCAAGGCTAACTAATCATCAGTTAGCCTTTTCCTCAACTTGCATCTTGAATTCAAGTGTTTGAGCCAAGAAACATAATCTCGGATGGACTCGTTTTCCTTTTGCATGATTTTGTGGAGCAGCTGAGCCACAAGACTCCATCTGTCACCACTTAGAGCAAAACTCGGTATGAACATATTTTTAAGTCTAGTGAAATTGACTTTATCCTCAAGTTTCAGTGTTTGATACCATTGGTGAGCCTTCCCTTGTAGGGTCAAGGAAAAAGGTTACGTCGCTCCACTGGCCCACATGTCTCACAAGTAGACTCAAAGATTTCTACATGTTGGATTGGGTCCCCATCTCCTGAGAAGTTTTGCACAAGCTTTGAAATAATATGTGGCTTCATCTGGGATGGTCTGGATTCCAGGGTAGTGCCTATTTCCCTAACCATTCCTCAGCCCATTTCTGCAGCCATGTTCAGTAGATCTGCCCTCATAACTGCGTTTAGATCTATGTTGGGATCTACAATTGGCCTTTCGAGGAGCTACTCCCCCCCTACCTAGACCACATCCTCTTCCTAGATAGGTTCTTCTATTCACTTCAGGTCTATGGATGGGTCCAAGTAATTCCATGCTCTACAAGAACATGGGATCACTGATCATTTCTTGTATATCCTCTCTTGCATAGAGACGATCCTCACCACCTGTAGCTACCCTAGGTAGGTTGTCCTCCTCTTCTTTTGTTTCAAGGCTTTCAAGTAATTCCTCATTGTCAGGCTCATTGTTGTTAGCAGTCTCAGCCCATCTTTGTTTGATCAGGAGTTCCATGCTCTACAAGAACATGGGATCACTGATCATTTCTTGTATATCCTCTCTTGCATAGAGACGATCCTCACCACCTGTAGCTACCCTAGGTAGGTTGTCCTCCTCTTCTTTTGTTTCAAGGCTTTCGTCAGCCCTTGGTTCCTCATTGATGGGTTCTAGAGTTGGTATCACTCTGTCTGTTATCCCCATCCACATGATATTAGTGGCATTTCTAGATGTTTTTGGTTCTTTGCCATGTGGTCAAAATGGATTCACTTCCTCCATTTCCCATTGTTCCACCCTTGTTCTTCGAGTATCGAGCTCTTGTTTTCTTAACCTCAATAGCCGCAATTGTCGCTCTGCCTCAACCCTCTTCAAGTCTATTTCTATTTCCTCTGATGTGGGGAAGAAGACAACCTCTAGACAACCTATCTTGGCAGCACTTTCCTTATCCCTTCTAGCCCTAGGGGTCATCCCACTGATCCTTACTCTGTTAGTATGCCTAGGGCCAGAAGGTTGGGTTGGTAATTCCGGTCTTAGACCGTATCCTGCGCTGGTTGACGGACCCAAGATTGCGTTTCATCTTCTGTGTTGTGTTGGAGACCAAAAATCCCCTGGCCATATCAAAGATTCCACTGGATCTAGTAGGGGAAGATGGTTTTTCTTCCTCTCCAAGGCTAGAGAATCGAAGCCCTTCTTCCATGGATTCCTCACTACTTGTTTCTATGGTGGTAAGATTCCTCCAAGCTGAAACACTTAATTGAGTGCTCGAACCAACACTCCTTTGGTAGGAATAACTTGGGTGATCTCAGCACCTTTAGATGAAGAGCAATTTATGGCATGTTCATTTGGGGAATGAACGAACCCTTAGGCACAGTGGTGAAGAATGCCAAGCCAGTGTCCATGGTAGAAGCTGTCAGAATGGCGAAGGACTTTGCCAAAGCTTTCATTGTAAAAGTCCCGCCAAAGCTAGCTCCCTCATCCTTTAAGAGATTTCAGACACCGGGAAGTTCTTCCAACTTTCTGCCTCCAAAGAGACACCAAGGTCCCAACCAAAATCTGGAGATGGGAAGCTTCAGGAATGAAGGAAGACCTTTCCCTCGACGTACTTTCTCAGGAACCGACTCTCTCAAGAATGCAAAGGGAAGAGCTTCGAATTGAGAACAGGTGCTACGGATGTCAGGGGTTTGGGCACCAGCTCAAGGATTGCCCATCTCCTTCTATGGGCCAAGGAAGCCAGGTCCAGAGTTCAGAGATAGACTCCTTCGTATCAATCCAATCAGGGTCCCCTGCGCCAAAATCAAGGTAACCCCAGAAGAGTGCAAGCTCAACCTATAGCCTCCATGCAAAAGCAGTCTCTGAACTCCCTCCCAAAATTGGAGTAACCAAAGAGAGAGAGTTCCACCTCAGACTGCAACAGCCAGAGCTGTCATGAAAGATCCCTGTCCCCATCGCGCAATGAATTCTAGGGTGCTAGCAGCAGAAGTGGCACTTCTTGTACGGGGCAGGGTCCCTCATTCGGGGCCTTGCCCACGTATATCCAAACAAGAGACTAATCCCAAAACATAACCCGGAAAAACTTTCCTCACCTCGAAAACACGGGCAATTCCTCCAGAATAATTTTACTCTAACGTAGTCGAAAGCCTTAACTAACTGAACTCATCTGACCGAACCCGTAAGTCCCATAGTCAGATCAAGGAAAAGATTGCACTTGGATCATAGAGACCAACGCTTTTTTCCTCATTGTTGAGAGGCACATCCGTTGATTCTTTTCCATAGAACAATTTTTATCCGGGATTTACTTCATCTATTGTACCATAACAGAATTGAGTCTCATTTAGGGATCCATCAGTCCAGCCTAACCCCAGTCCCGTGGGTTAGCCAACCGCCCAATCACTGTAGTGATGGGATCCATTTAAGAATTTGGTTAGGTTTTATCTCGGGTACCAGGGAAAAGAATTTCCAAGCCCCCTAGTAGCCGGATATTCATGCAAACTTAAAACTAGACACACCACTTACACACCCAATATGAAATTGCCTTTTTCACAGATTCAACTGTCTTTAACCCTGACTTACCTTGAGGCCTAGACATGATGGTATTTACCTTAAAATTCCAAGGACCGTGACTACCCGTATATACCGAGGGTATAACTGCAGCTCTTTACTGGCAGTATATACGAGTAAATCTAACACCTTGAAATTATAAGCAAAAATGCTATCTAGATGATGAATTGGAATGTGGTTGATATGATTTTAAAATTCTGGCTGAGAACTGATGAGTTGATTTGGATTCTAATTGAAAAATGACGATTCTTGAATTTTGGTTGAAAAGTGATAAGCTGAGCAAAACCACAATGAGGATGAATGGGACAAGTCCCTGTGTGATGATGTTCATAAACTGGAATGATGATAATAATGACTTTAGCAAATCACTATGAGATTAGTGGATTGTGCTGATAGATTGCTACTGTTAACACTTGACCCAGTGGATCAAGTTAAGGGATGACAAATTAAAAACCTATATAATTGAAATTCCCATGGAGGAATGTTCAGATGTAAATTTCGGTCTAATGGACTATTATTGTGTTAAGGATATGAATGATATGATCTGAATGAATAGTTATCTGATGATGAGTTCTATATAAGGGATCTTTATCCCAGGATTCTATTGGGTTCACCAGACTATACGGAATCCCAGAATCAGTTGGATCTTAAGGGAAAGAGTTGTCCTCTAGTTTGCGAGATGAGGACATCTCGCGTTTTTTAAGTGGGGTAGGATATAAGATTCCTCCCTCCAGGTTTTGAAGCGTGCAAGTGTAAGAACCTCCCCTTCTGATCTTATAATTATTTTCCTCTCTGAAATAAAAGAAAGATCCTATTTTACCCTGTTTTTTTGGCCTGGAGAGAGAAAATATCTAGAGGGAGGTAATTCAAAATTGAGATATTTTTGGATATAAAAATCCTCCTAGTATCTAAAATGGTTTCCCCTGAAACAGAAATTCAAAAAGAGCTTTCCAATGTGCAATTAGAATTAATTGAAAATAGGTATAAAGGACCTTAGCCTAAGGGTTCAGATTTTCAGAAATTTTTGGATTATGGTCCAATTAAGGCTTCTATGGGCCAATAGGATCAATCCAAGTGTAGGGAGGAGATAAATTGAAGAATAAAAGAAAAACCTCCCAAAAATGAGTAAATGCTCACATAAGATGAAGAGTGGACTAAGGACCAAAGAAAAGAATTAAAAAAATTGAATTTTGACACCTCAGAGTGTGGAGATCTCCCCTCATGAAGTAGGCGCCTTTCTCTCATCATTACCCCCAATTTTTAATCAATAAAATGAGATATTTTCATCTCTCCTCTCTCCTATTTCAAAACTAGATCCAAAAAGTAAGTTGCACTGACCCAAAAAATTGACCAAACTGATCTGGAAAATTCTAGAATCAATTAGCTTGGTTAGAAGCTCACTTTTTCCTATAAATAGAAGCCTCCCCCTTTGTAAATGCAAAATGGTGTTTAGCACTGTTACTCTACTCCTGTCCCCTGAGCCATATACATTGAATTTTTTAATAATTCAATTGTTTTGGGCCTAATCCTCTCCAAGTTGAATTGGTGGCCACTATTGCTTCAAACAATAGTAGAACCCTCAATCCCTCAAGCCAAAGGAGAGCTTGTAAGCTCCATGTAAGCTAATTTTCTTACTTTGTTTACAAATTTTGGACTCTCCGTTGAGACCAACTCGTCAGCAACAACGAGATCCAGTAATAACAGATTACAATAATCATTTCGTCCATCATACATATCTTCCATGACATACGCATGGGTATCCTAGGCACTGCGAGCCCGTGCATCTCCTGGTCAGAACCCTCCAAGATCCTCCTTAGGTGTCTTGGCAGTTCACTCAGGGACCGCTTCGTCGGCCCTCGCCCATCGTACACGGAAGAAGTGCACCATTTTTCAACCATACCGAGGCTAGTCTAGACCTGGGAAAGCTTTGCCGTGTCAGCCATCCTTTGAACACTCCCCGCCCTAGCTGCTGTTGCAACCAAACTTCCCTTAGAAAAACATATACCAAATGCTCCCTCCAGCATTCTGGCATAAGACAGTCCTTTAAGAAAATAGGGTTTCTAAGCAAGTTTTTAGTTTGATTTTCTTTTGAATACAAGGAGTATTTCTTGAATCAATATCCCCAAAACTTCCTCATTGGAATTATGAATTTTATACCAGAATTTCTCGAATTCTATAACCTTGATCCACAGATCAATTTGATGGGTCTCAAACTTAGAGTTTTGAGTGTTTTTTTCTTAACTCGTCACACCTTCTTTTCTCAAAACTGACGAAAGAGTTTGGTCTTGGTTATAGTCTGATTCAAAGTTCGAGTCGGATAAGATTTTTCCTGAACTATCTTTCTCAAAAAGGTTTGATAATTTAGTTACTATTATACTGAATTTCTTTCCTTGAATATTCACTTTACTGATTTCTAAATTAGTTATGAATTCCAATGAGGAATAAATTAATCATTTATCGGAATATTTTGATTTCGATAGATTTCCTAAATTTTTTGTGTGAATATAAAAGGATAGAAATTTCTCTCTTAGAGTATTTAATTATTCATTTATCAAATACTCATAGAATTTAAACATAGAATTTAAGAGAACTCTTATTTTGATATAAAAATTCTTTATGCATCTATTTATGCATAAAATCAACTTCAATGGGTATAACACTTTTATTAAAAAAAATCCTTTTATGCATCTATTTATGCATAAAATAAAATTTAATAGGAATAACACTTTTAAAATAAAATTTAATAGGAATAACACTTTTAAAATAAAAAGAATTTCTTTATGCATCTATTTATGCATAAAAATCAATTTTTATAAGAATAACGCTTTTATAATAAATGCATCTTTCTATGCATAAAAATCAATTTTCATAAGAATAACACTTTTGTAATTTAAAAAATTCCTTTATGCATCTTTTTATGCATAAAAATCAAATTTAATAAGAATAACACTTTTGTAATAAAAAAATTCCTTTATGCATCTTTCTATGCATAAAAATCAATTTGAATAAGAATAACACTTTTATAATAAAATTTTTTTTAATGCATCTTTCTATGCATAGAAATCAATTTTAATAAGAATAACACTTTTGTAATAAAAAAATCCTTTATGCATCTTTCTATGCATAAAAATTAATTTTAATAAGAATAACACTATTGTAATAAAAAAAATTCCTTTATGCATCTTTCTATGTATAAAAATTAAATTTAATAAGAATAACACTTTTGTAATAAAAAAAATTCCTTTATGCATCTTTCTATGCATAAAAATAAAATTTAATAAGAATAACACTTTTGTAATAAAAACATTCCTTTATGCATCTTTCTATGCATAAAAATCAATTTTAATAAGAATAACACTTTATAATAAAAAAAATTCCTTTATGCATCTTTCTATGCATAGAAATCAAATTTAATAATTAATATCAGTGATATCCATGCATATTCATAGGTGAATATATACATGGAGAAATTAGAATATTTCTTTTTGATGCAAAAATGGTGGGAATTACTCTTTTGGAATAACATAAAAACAAACTTTCTTTTTCACAAAATTCTAGAAAATTTTGCCATAACCTCCTTTGTATGGCTGACCATTTCTCATTTTTATCTATCTTCACTTAACTTAATTAACCCAATTTAGAATTATAGAACTCTAATCTACATAATTTTCTAAATTCAAGAGAGTAAACAATAAGAAGAGTTTAATTAATCACTTAGTTAATCTTTCTAGGATTAAGAAAGGTTGGAATGTAAAGAAGAGAAGGGGGTGGCCTTTTCAAAGGCATAGCATTTGAATTTAATTCAATCATTTACAAAACATAAAAATCAAGAAAACCATAGATTTTTCATTAAAATTCGTAAACAAAGTAAGAAAATTAGCTTACATGGAGCTTGTAAGCTCTCCTTTGGCTTGAGGGATTGAGGGTTCTACTCTTGTTTGAAGCAATAGTGGTCACACCAATTCACTTTGGAGAGGATTAGGCCAAAAACAATTGAATTATTAAAAAATTCAATGTAGATGGCTCAGGACAAGACTAGAGTAACAGTGCATAAACACCATTAAGTTTTTACAAAGGGGAGGCTTCTATTTATAGGAAAAAGTGAGCCTCTAACCAAGCAAACTGATTCTAGAATTTTCCAAATTAGTTTGGTTAATTTTTGACTATTTTTGGGTCTGTTCAGCTTACTTTTTGGATCTAGATTTGAAACAGGAGAGAGGAGAGATGAAAATATCTCATTTTATTGATTAAAAATTAGGATTAATGATGAGAAAAAGGCACCTACTTCATGAGGGGAGATCCCCACACTGAGGTGTCAAAATTCAATTTTTTAATTCTTTTCTTTGGTCCTTAGTCCACTCTTCATCTTATGTGAGCATTTACTCATTTTTGGGGGGGTTTTCTTTTATTCTTCAATTTATCTCCTCCCTACATTTGGATTAATCTCATTGGCGTGTCAAACCTTTGTTTGGAACTTAGTCCAAATTTTTTTGAAAACAGGGACCCTTAGGCTAAGGTCTTTTGTGCACATTATAATTTATTTCTAATGCACCTTAGGAATATCTTTTTAAACTTCTGTTTCAGGGAAATTTATTTTAATAAGAAGGGATATTTTTCCTTTCAAAGATATCTAAAAATTGAATTACCTCTCTCTAGAATATTTTCTCTCTCTAGGCCAAAACAGGTAGAAACAAGATCTTTTATTATTCTGAAAAGGGGATTGATTACAAGGGAAGAAAGTGGACATCTTGAGGGGCTAGGGAGGAATCTTACACTGACGACTTGAGGAACTTGGCTATCATTTAACCCACTATTATCCCCATTGAAGATGAAAGAGAGTGTCTTCTTATCAAGGCAGGACCAGTTTGCAAGTATCTCAGGATCCCTAGTAGTTGATTTCCTTTCTATCCCATTGTTGACAATGCCCCACATATCCTTATTAAGGCCATCTCTATATTAATTCTCCAAGTGTGATACTTGGATCCCTTAAATTTTTTAGACTTATCAAAGTACGCTCCTATATTGGTAGTCATGGTGCACACACTGTACAAGGAAACACTTTATAGATGGAGGGTTGTATATGGAGATGTGAAGTAGTGAACTGACTCTATCCACTCTATGAACACTCCCTCACTAAGTGAAGTGACTTATTTACAAGGCTCATCAAGACTCCTTAACCATATAGTCTAACAATTTAAGTGTCTTTTTCCAATGAGGAGCCACAAAGTGCCAAGAAGAATGGAACAAGCTACTAATGATAGAACAACACATGCTACAGAAACTTGATTCCAAAAATGTGAATTATATGCATGGTGTATGTGCTCACATGATTAAATCCTCAAGAATAATTATGCATCAATCATGTTATATGCATGGCATATAACACTTTTGCAACAAAAATAGGTATTTGACCTAGACTACCTAGAAAGATTCCCTTCCCAAATATTGAAAATATACATCTTTTTTTAGTATTGGTAAGAAATTTACAATTTGATTCTCACAAAAAACTAAAATTTGCTTAAATTTTAAATAACTTAAAGTGAATCAAAGCACTACTTTCAAAATATATCAAATTTTTTGTACTTGAATCATCTTTAAAATAACCATGTTTATACAATGCTTTATTTTTTGATTATTATACAAATAGTAGCTTCAAAAGAAACAAAAGTTTGTAAGATTAAAAATACTTAAACATACAAGAAGGCAAGCTAGAAAAAGATTTTATTAGTTTATTTAAAAAAATCAAGCGATATAGTTAGCAAATTTTAGGTTTATGAAATTATAAGGTAAAGCTTAATCTTTTGAGAAATAATGTTAAGAAAATTGTAACATTTGTGCAATGTTACAATCACTAGGATTTCTCATTAATGATATATCAAAATCTTTAAATAAAAAAATTACAACGCATCATCATTTGAAGATAATAAATAGTGCTCTAACACTTTTCAACACAACAATTTCAAATCACAAGTAACTAGAACCAATTAAATTTAAAAAAAAGGAATGTAATGCTAAAAAGATTACGAATAAAACATATTAAGTAAAGTGTAATTGACATACAAAGTGTCTAGTTCACTAAGGTGAAACCTAGCACGACTAAAAGCTATCAAAATCATAATATAACATCCTATTATTGGTGCATATGCACCTTGTTCAATTACAAAGTATCAATTCTCAAATATAAAGTCCTACCAATCCTACTAGATGTGTAGAAGCACTATATTTTAGTACCAAAAACTTAACTAGGGGATCAAGTATTTGTTCTAGGGCTGGGGATCTTTCTCGCCTATCATTATTATTTTCATCTCCCTCCACTATTTCTTCTTCTGTGTTTGAAAGCATTAAGACATCGCCTTCGCCCTCCATCTTAGCTAAGGAAAGAGGATGCATGACATCACCTTACAGATGCCCAATGGATTTCTAACATGATATCGGAGCAGGATGTAGCATCTCTCGGCTTGGTGTAGGCGGCGTAGCTCTCAGCTTGTTGTAGGTAGCATAGCTCTGTTGGTGTAGGCGGTGTAGCTCTCGATAGCTCTCAACGTAGCTATTGGCTTGGTGTAGGTGGCGTAGGCAATGTCAGCTCTTCTCAGTGTAGGTGGCATAGGCAAGGTAGGCAGGATGTAACAGCAGACCGCAACTCTTGGCTTAGTGTAGGTGGCATAGGCAATGGCAGCGGGGATGGCATAGACCCAAGTAGATAGCAGTTCACTCACGACAACTACGATGGTGTAGTTACCATCAGCACAAGAAACTACGATGTTGTAGGCATATACCCAAGCGTCAAGGCAATGATAACTATGATGGTGTAGGCATAGACCTAAGCATCGGTAATGGCAACAAAAGGAAACGATTGCATGGCGATGGAGCTAAGGTATAAGATAGCGGCATCCTTTATTTTTGGAAAAAGCACGTGGACATTTTGGAAGAAGATAAGATGTGTTTTTAACTACGATGGTGTAGTTACCATCAGCACAGGAAACTACGATGTTGTAGGCATATACCCAAGCGTCAGGGCAATGATAACTATGATGGTGTAGGCATAGACCCAAGCATCGGTAATGGCAACAAAAGGAAACGATAGCATGGCGATGAAGCTAAGGCATAAGATAGCAGCGGCCTTTATTTTTGGAAAAAGCACGTGGTCGTTTTGGAAGATAAGAAGATGTGTTTCTTTTTTAGAGAGGTGAAATTTTGTAGAGATTTGGATGTTCAACATCCAAATTGCCACAAAACTTGTGAATGTTTGTAACAACTTGGATGTTCAACATCTAGATTGCCACAAAATTCAACCTAGAAGGATTCGCCTCTCTCTCCATCTCAAAATCCCTCAATCCTCTGCCTTAATCGCCTCTCCCCACAAAGGAGGGAGACCCCCCATTAGAATAGGTGGTTGCTATTAAAGCAATTAAACAAGAGAAAAAGAACGTCCCTCTTCAATTTGTGCAATGCTTAGCAAGGCATGGACGAGGCAGAGCTGATTATAAGAAGAGGAGGAGGAGGAGGTGGCCTTGGCCATCGCCACCCCTGTCCATGGCCATCAATGCTAATGAACCCCATGAAAAAGTTAATTCACTTCATGTGCACAAAGATGAGGTGACAAGAGATCCATGAGTAGATTACGAAGAAGCAAGTTCACTACATGCGCGCAAAAGATGAGGTGACAGGGGCGACACAAGAGCAAAACATGTAGAAGTAGATGTCCTTAATCGCATTGCTGATTCAACTCCAAATCATAGAGAAGCAAAAATAGATCAAGAACTAGGCCAAAATGATGTCGATGAGCCTACTAATGCAAGTTGTAAGATTTTTTGGGTGCCAACACCAACAGCAAAAGACACCTAGGCGAAGGTCAAGAAGTGGGCGATGCTGCAAATCATGCCCAGGCTGCCACCAAATTTGTTGTAAAAGTATCCGTAGCAACACAAGTAGCAACACAAATAGCCAGTATCCCACGAAGACAGGGTGAATTAAGAAGCAGATAATCAAGAAGCAAATGATGCTGCAACAATCCAAGAGCATGATGCCCACTCATCAACATAAGAGAAAATTGATGATAATGGACAAGAAGGAGCCCTTTCTGCTACTATCAAAGAACCCCTGCATATTAATGTAGCAGATGCACAATTTGCACAGAGAGGAGACGCACAAGATGACCCTTATGCAGCCCATGAGGTAATCATAGAGACATTTCTTTCATAATGCACAACCTTTGAAATATAGGAATCTGAAGAAGATGATACAAGCAGAGAGCATGCAAAAGCACTTCGCATATATGAAGTTGAGGGTCCAGATGAATCAGCCCATGAATATTTAGAAAAGAAGTTTCTCACAGCTTGGATAATCCAAAGGATGAGGATGCATGCATTAAGCAAGTTGTTGCTCTCACAACTAAGAAGATCCAACATGTTGCACATAACTTTGAAGATGGCAATCAAGCCTAGACTCAATTTCTGAAAATGGATCTTGCAGATGAGCCATTTCCTACCTTGCCTACTTCCAATATTGCAGATGACCACCAATATTATGGGTTGCTCATACTTGATTCCGGAGATCGGCACACTCCTATGCCCTCCACTTGTGAGGATGATGCTGGACAGTTTCAACAAAAT
The DNA here is from genome assembly GCF_041138505.1 of Cibotium barometz. Taxonomy (NCBI): domain Eukaryota; kingdom Viridiplantae; phylum Streptophyta; class Polypodiopsida; order Cyatheales; family Cibotiaceae; genus Cibotium; species Cibotium barometz. The sequence goes on along the minus strand of NW_028229436.1, from coordinate 1,214,554 downwards.
GATCATCGCGGTGTTATGGGCTACCACACCTCCAAGAGGGAACTCAATGCGTTCACCTTAGGGAAGAGCAACAGAACACAACTAAAAGATCCTTATCCCCTCCGCCCAACGAATTTAGCAGCGGAAGTAGCACTTCTTGCATGGGGTAGGGTCCCTCACTCGGGGCCTCGCCCAACAACAACGGATATCCGGATAAGACAGACTAATCCCTCGGTTCTTCCAAAACCGAACCCGGAAAAACTTCCATCACGTGGAAAGCACGGGTGATTGCTCCAGGATATTTTTACTCTAACGTAATCAAGAGCCTTAACTAGCTGAACTAATCTGACCAAACCCGTAAGTATTATAGTCAGATCAAGGAAAAGACTTGCACTTGGATAATAGAGACCAACGCTTTTTTCCTCATCATTGAGAGGCACAGTCGTTGATTCTTTTCCATAGAACAATTTTTATCCGGGATTTACTTCATCTATCGTACCATAACAGAATTGAGTCTCATTTTAGGGATCCATCAGTCCAGCCTAGTCCCGTGGGTTAGCCAACTGCCCAACCACTGTAGTGATGGGATCCATTTAAGAATTTGGTTAGGTTTTATCCCAGGTACCAGGTACCAGGGAAAAGAGTTCCCAGGTAACAGGGAAAAGAGTTCCCAGGTACCAGGGAAAAGAGTTCCTAGGTCCCCTAGCCGAATATTCATGCAAACTTAAAACTAGTTACACCACTTACACACCCAATATGAAATTTCCTTTTTCACAGATTCAGCTGTCTTTAAAACAATCATTTAATGAAACTATAGTATCACTGATCATACTCCTCCAAAATTAATCTGATTGAATCCTAATGTAAGATCCCACTGTTCCCACCGAGCAACGGATTCAAGATACTGGCAGCGGAAGTAGCACTTCTCGCGCGGGACAGGGGTCCCATATTCAGGGCCTCACCCACGGATATCCGGATAAGAGACTAATCCGTCGGTTGTTCCAAAACCGAACCCGGAAAAACTTCCTTTATCGGAAAGCACGGGTGATTCCACCAAGAAAGCTTTTTACTCTAACGTAGTCAAGATCATTTCTGATCAAACTGATCCAATTACATCTTCAAGATACTTGATCAGATCAAGGAAGAAACTTGCACTTGGATCATTGGGATCAACGCTTTTTTCCCCATTCAAGAGGCACAGCCGTTGATTCCTATCCATAGAACAATTACTGTCTGGGATTTACTTTATCTATCGTAATAACAAAAGTTGAGTCTCGATTTACGGATCCATCAGTCCAGCCTAACCCCATCCAGTCCCATGGGTTAGCCAACCGCCCAACCACTGTAGTGATGGGATCCAATTTGGAATTTGGTTAGGTTTTGTCCCGGGTACCAAGGAAAAGAGTTCCAAGGCCCCCTAGCCGGAAGTTCATGCAAACATAAAACTAGCCACACCACTTACACACCCAATATGAAATTACCTTTTCCTTAGCATCAGCTAACTTTAAAACAATCCTTTAATGAAACCATAGTACCACTGATCACAATCTTCCAATTTATCTAGTTGATTCATAATTTCCCATCATTCCTTCATCAGAGTATCTATGGCATCATTGGCAACTAGAACGCTCACCACCTGTCCACACAGGGGCCTTTTCAATAGTTCCTAGCCCATAATACTCGGAAATATAATCATTTATAAAAATCAAGATGGACTCTCGTTGAAGATCAGCAAGATCAACCAACAGATCCATATAAAGAGCCATGGACTCATCCATTGAAGACCAGCAAGGTCAATCAACCAGATCCATGTAAAGAGCCATGGACTCATCCATTGAAGACCAGCAAGGTCAATCAACCAGATCCATGCCCGGTTTCACAAAACAACTCTTACTCCTTGTTCCAATATCTTCCTCGACGCACGCGTGGGTATCCTGGGCGACCCAGAGCCCGAGCACCGTATGGTCAGCACCCTCTAGGATCCTTTGCAGGTGACCTAGCGCTTCACTCATAGGCCGCTTCCTTTGTCCCTCATCCACCATACCGGAAGCTCACCATTTTAATCGAACCGAGGCTGGTCAAGACCTCGGCCAACCTTGCTACGCGAGACGTCCTCCATTGACTCTCCGTTAGCAGTTTTGCAACTTTATCAGTTAGGTCTCCACGACCTTAATCACAAGATGGTCAAAATGCTTTCCCAGCATTCTTGACATAAAACAGCCATTTACAAACAGCATTTACAAACAGTTTACAAATATAATTTCTATATTAACTCTCATTTTTCCACATTATCCTTCATATAATCCACATTGTTTATTCCACATTCCATTTATATGTGTACTCATCCAATCACATCATTTTCCATCTCTTCACTTCAGATTCCTTCACATCACATATCATATATTCACATCCATACATCCACATCCACATCCACATCCACATCCACATCCACATCCACATCCATACATCCACATCTACATGCTTACCTCCATTTTCACATCCTCATTTATACATCCACATCCCATATCCACATTCATACATACACATCCATATCCACATCCACACATCCATATCCACATCCATACATCCACATCCACATCCATACATCCATATCCACATCCATACATCCACATCCACATCCACATCCATACATCCACATCCATACATCCACATGCATACATCCACTATCACGTCCTCATTCATACATCCACATCCACATACATACATACATCCACATCTACATCCACATTCACATACATCCACATCCACATTCCCATTCACATCTATACATCCACATCTACATCCACATACATACATACATCTATATCCACATTCTCATTCACATCTATACATCCACATCTACATCCACATACATACATCCACATCTATATCCACATTCACATACATCCACATCTATATCCACATTCACATACATCCACATCCACATTCCCATTCACATCTATACATCCACATCTATACATTCACATCTATACATCCACATTCCCATTCACATCTATACATTCACATCTATACATCCACATCTACATCCACATAAATACATACATCTATATCCACATTCCCATTCACATCTATACATCCACATCTACATCCACATACATACATCCACATCTATATCCACATTCACATACTTCCACATCTATATTCACATTCACATACATCCACCTCCACATTCCCATTCACATCTATACATCCACATCTACATCCACATACATACATACATCCACATCCACATTCCACATATTCACATCTATACAGCCACATCTACATCCACATTCACCTCTATGCATATACATCTTCATGCATACATCCATTTTCACATTCATACATCCACACTCATCTTCATGCATACATCCATTTTCACATTCATACATCCACACTCCCATCTCCACATCCACACATCCACATACATACATCTCTTATCGCATCCTATCCCTTCCCATATCTATTTATAGAATATAAGGGAATTCTTATATTTGATATAAAATTTCTTTACGCATCTAATTATGCATAAATTCCATTTAAGGATACTAACACTTTCGAAATAAAAATCAACCTTTTATGCATCTTCCTATGCATAAATTCATTTTAAATGAGAATGACACTTTGAATTAAAATTCAATCTTTTATGCATCTTCCTATGTATAAATTCATTTTAGATGAGAATGACACTTTTGAATTAAAATCAATCTTTTATGCATCTTCTTATGCATAAATTCAATTTAGATGAGAATGACACTTTTTAATTAAAATCAATCTTTTATGCATCTTCTTATGCATAAATTCAATTTAGTAGGAATTACACTTTTAGAATAAAAGAATTTCTCTTATGCATCTAATTTATGCATAAAATCTATTTATGATGAAAATCACACTTTTAGTATAAAAATATCTTTTATGCATAACTCTATGCATGAAATCCAATTATGATAAAAGTAATATTTTTACAATATAATAATCATCTTTTATGCATACCTCTATGCAAGAATTTCAAATGTGATAAAAGTAACACTTTTACAATAAAATAATCATTTTTTTTCATATCCCTATGCATGAAATTCAATATGCTAAAAGTAACACTTTTGATATAAAAATTTATCCATTATGCATACTTCTATGCATGTAAATAAAAATGATAAAAGTAACACTTTTGATATAAAAATTTATCCATTATGCATACTTCTATGCATGTAAATAAAAATGATAAAAGTAACACTTTTGATATAAAAACTTATTCTTTATGCATAATATAAAAATTCAATTTCTCCATGATTATAATGAAATTCTTTCAATTAATCTAGGATGATAATTCCTAGAATATGGTAGGAAGTCCTCTTTTTATGCTTTGAATGAAATTATTTTATGTATAATTTTTATAAAAATTTTACCATAGCTCCGCTGCTATGACTGATAAATCTCAATTTTTCTAAGGGATAAAGCTTATCATTAAGGAAATAATTAAAATGATCTCTAATTGGATCATCAATACATAATGGATTAACTAATCAATATACATAAACTAAAAGCATAGAAAAAAGCCATTAATTTGGCCTCAAGCATAGCTTAATCTTGGGTTAAGGAAAAGCTTTATGAAAAGCTTAATTTGGATTGAGAATGGGTCATGAGTATGACCATTTCTTGAGTGAGAGAGAGAGATTACATAAAAACCATTAGAATTTAAACATAAATGGAAATTAACTTCAATAACATTTATTAAATTATGTAACTCTTCACTACTATTCACCAATTAACTTCAATAGCATTTAAAAAACCATACCAATTAAGCTTCTCAAGCTTGAGAGGGGTTGAGAAGAGAGAAACATTGAGAAATTATAGAAAAGATCAATATTCACTAATTACCTTACAAATTGCTTGATTCTTTGTTCACGGTAGAGGCCCCCAACCAATCAATTGGTTAAGTATGTTGATGGAGCCACTAATGGGGATTGAAGAAAGAGGGAAGCTCCAAAAACTAGTGAATTATTAAATGAATTCACAGTTCTTGGCTTAGGTGGAGTAGAGTAACGATGCATAAACACTATATATTTTTCAACAAGGGGGAGGCTTCTATTTATAGGAAAAATTGAGCTCCTAACCAAACAAATTGATTCTAAAATTTTCTAAATCAGTTTGGTCAATATTTGACCATTTTTAGGTCAGTTAAGCTAACTTTTTGGAACTAGACTTGAATGAGGAGAGAGGAGAGATGAAATATCTCAATTTTTATGAGTATAAAACTCATTCAAGCATGTGAAATATGCACCTCCTTTAAAGAACTTCCCTTCCTTACATATGTGTCATAATGGAATCATTTTAATATTGCTCATAATTTTTTACTAATAAACCTTGTACATTTTCAACTCTTCATCTTATGTGAGCATTTACTCATTTTTGGATACCCAAAATATCTCATATTTTTAATATTGTTCATAGTTTTTTATTAATAAACCTTGTACATTTTCAACTCTTCATCTTATGTGAAATATGCACCTCCTTTAAAGAACTCCCCTTCCTTACATATGTGTCATAATGAAATCATTTTAATATTGCTCATAGTTTTTTACTAATAAACCTTGTACATTTTCAACTCTTCATCTTATGTGAAATATGCACCTCCTTTAAAGAACTCCCCTTCCTTACATATGTGTCATAATGAAATCATTTTAATATTGCTCATAGTTTTTTACTAATAAACCTTGTACATTTTCAACTCTTCATCTTATGTGAAATATGCACCTCCTTTAAAGAACTCCCCTTCCTTACATAGATTGAGTGACATGTAATCTACGAACGAGATTCACCGGTGGTGGGACCTCTCTACAAACCCACCCAAAACGTGGAGAAACTCTTATCTTCATGAAATATTAAAAAAAACCATCACCTTGTCTTAAAATATTTAAAACCGTTTTTTTGTCAGAAACTAACACAATAAAAGAATGTTTTCCACATTCCTGTGTTAGACGTGGAGCACTAAAAAATTCTTTCCACCACCCCTAGAACTAATGAAGCTTGAATGCTTGGAATAGATAGATACACATTCTCCCAGTTATTCCCTCAACTTGGTTCCACTTTTGAATCTTGAAACATCTTTGGCGCCCAAAAGAACACACCGTCCCTCATTTCATCCTCCCTCCTTGATCCACAAAAGCGGTTAGCCCAGTCATCCACTTTCTGCTACTTCTTCTTTCTCATACGTCTGTTAATCTATCATGGCACCCGAAAGTGGACTGAAACGAGCAAGGAGCAGTCTCTCATCTGTTGTGTTGTATAACATAAAAGACGAGAACGAAGAATGGATTCCCCAAGTATACAGGAAGTACTCTTGGGTCACTATGCAGCCAGGAAAACAAGGCCACTACCGAGTGAAGGGAAAGGCATCTGAAGACTTGGCCAAACATTGGAAAGGAAGGATCCTTGACTTTAAGATGGCACCAGGAGGGAAAACTGTCAAAGAAGTGTTGATCCAGCATGTATTCATGCAAAAAGAGATCAACGTGGGACCATTGGAAGGACTTCCAAGACACAGACCACATTGTAAGTGCTTGTGTTTTGTATTTCAATGTTGCAAATAAGGTGATTGATATACATTTTTCTGCCTTGCACAGATTTGTACCCATCCAATCTTCAGGAGTGGGAGCCTGCACAATGCTTGACGGGGTTCTTGAATGTCGTACATGGTGAGGTGGGGGAACTTCAATATGAAGGTCGTGCACCAAGTGATCTCGCAAGAAGTAGAACATATTTCTATGACTCATTTTATACCTTGCCCACTCAATCGAGTCGACATGGAAAGTTGGAACGTATTCCGTTGCCCGCACTTGATAGTCCTGAGTGGCCATTGCTTGACACAGAAGTGATAGAGTCATACAGGACCAAAATGTTTAATGATATTAAATGTGCTATGAAGCCTAGCATTGGTGCAAGAAATGTGCACTTAAGTTTGTTTGTTCCAATTGCATGCTTTGTTTATTTATTTTCTGATTGTAAACAAGTGAGAAAAACTAGAACAACTTTTGTGTGCAAAGATGTAGATGAAGCCTGGCTTGATCATTTGTTTGACAAAGGTTGGAGAGTGAAATCATCAAAGGGAGATGATTTGATCGAATGTCGATTGAACACCTCCGACATTGCATTTCGGTGAGTGTTAAAACATTAAAATGTATTTTTGTGAAACAGTTACAACGCTTATTTGATTATACTCGGAAAATTATCCTAATGATATTTTGGAATCAGATACTATATTGCCAGGCAACATCTGACATGTCATTTACTTATAGAAGGTGGCGATGGATCAACAACAACTGGGAAAGCATGGACCAAGATACAAGAGATGGCAGCCACTCTTGCTTGATAGATATAGTTATGATTCGACAGGGTCACCCATCTTTGACATTGGAAGTGGAAGAGAATTGGACTCTCGAATATGTTAGGAAGGAATTAGAAGTAGCTATTCAGAATCCTCCAGATGAATTTTGCTTCAAGCTCGATGGTCGGAAGCTAAGTAAAACAAGAGAGCATCAGATCATTTGTAAAGATGTTGCAGCCCCACATGAATTGGAGGCACTAGAAGATATATGATGTGACCATGTATACGGTGACAATGTATTTTCCATATGCAATAAACTTATCTATTCAGAACATTGCTTTTGTAATGCTTTATTGTTTAAAACAATGTAATGAAGGTAAGAATTCCCTAATTGAATTTTTATGTACACAAAAAAGGCTTAAAGTAAGAAAGCAAGCAGTGAAGGAACACAGTAGCAAATTTGATCCTCTGATTTTCAAATGATAAGTGTATTTACATTTGATGTTCTCTCTCCAATACATGTATAGCTGCATATTTACAAAGGTACATTTGTTGGAAGAAGGAAAAAACTATTTATTACTGGAACCCATAGGTATCGGCTTCAGGATGGAGCCAGGGCTCTTCTCCCAAGTATGGAGCCCATGTAAGAGGCTCAGGGGGGCCTATCCCCCCTCGTGGATTGGGCGGGATGAAGTCCACTGGCCCGTCTGGAGGCATAACTTCAGCAACCTCGATTAATTTCGCAATCGTTTCCTCCCTAAACGTTTGGACGTCTAGGTCCACGTAGCGAGACATTGATGGAAACTGCCATCACAATTCATGAAGGCATAAATAAGATCAACATGACAATATATAAGAAGATAAACAAGAGCACACATGCGTATGGGAGCTGAAAATGCTTACATCCTCTGAAGGGAGCTGAAAAATGCTTCGTAGTAGCAACATTGCATTAAGTGCAACCCTCCACCCCCACAGCTGTAGCCATCTTCTTGTTTGGGGACACTAACCCTTCGGATGGTCGATCGATCCAGGGTGTCGATGTCCATGCTGAGGCTCTCGTAAGCTGCCATTAGTTTCCTGACTCCACTGTAAACAGAGACCAATCATTATCCTGATCAATCCGGACTTCTAACTCAAACAATAATATGTATCTTAATGATTTTTACTTACAGCAAAACATTTCCATGGACACCAGATGTCGAATTTGCAAGGTAAATGACATTTTCTTGCACGTCGACTAGTAGAAGACTCCAATGGGAACTGCACAATAGAATTCTATTAGTTTCAATCCAAAGGAAGCACTATATAACTCGTGTACGGTGATTCCTATAAACATCATGCGAGAGAGAGAGAGAGAGAGAGAGAGAGAGAGAGAGAGAGAGAGAGAGAGAGAGAGAGAGAGAGAGAGAGAGAGAGAGACAAACTCACTTTTCATGATATGCCAAAAAAATACTCGGGCATCGTCCAGCTGGACCTCCCGAAACCAGTTCAGCACATCGAGGTACGGAACTGACTCTACTAGCAACAGTGTTGAGACCAGTGAATCAATCTGGAACACTCGTTGCTGTACATCCTCGGGCAATAGCGAAATAACAAAACTTCACAAGGAAACATATCAAGAGTGAGGCATCAACTTTAAGAGCCAAGAATGAAAAATTGTGGGAGGACAGAGAAAAGAGTATACCTTAAAACACATCTGAGCACTTTGTCGTTGACTTCAGTTTTGGGATCAAAGAAAATGTTGATTTCTTCAGCATGAATCGGGAAATAACATCTATGCCCTCTAATATTAAAGGGTACATAGAACTCCGGCAACAAAAATTGCAGCGCCTCCCGATTCATGGCGTGGAGTGCGCGAACATTTTCCCTTTTTGTTTGCAATGCAAGCATTGCAGCTTGATGTTCCCTTTGAGCGCTTGTCATTAAATTTGCCTGAGTCTGATGCTCATGATCTGGACCTCCCTCGGTCACCTCTTCAATTCTCACTTTTTGTACAGGACGAACATCCAAAATTTGTAACATTCGTTCATCAGTAAACGTAACTGGTCTAAGTAACTTATCGTATCTGAAACGAAGGGCTATTAGGCTGAAAAAATCTTTGTTCATTACTGTCACCCTGTGTGCGTGGGCAGCAAGAACGTAACTATCCAAAAAAAATTCGATCATCCAATCTTCTGTGGCCTCTTGCAAGCAAAACAAGGCCGATGCCTTCCACCTAAACAAAATTCCATTCTGCTCACAAATTCTCCTGGCAAGCCTCTGGAAAGGCAATCTGGGAATAGCAGCTGTCGGGTGCTTCATAAACTTTTTGATTTCTCGCAGGGCTGCCGAATGCTCTGCGAAACGCCTTAGTCTAGGCTGCGTTTTGGACAATCGGGAAGGACTGCTTGATTTTCTTGATCTTGAGGCTTTCAGAAAAAGCAGAAAACTTTGCCATTCAGTAGTACACGATTAACAATTCACCATAAAGCGAGAGAGGGGGGCCAAGAAAGCAATATGCACTTCCTCGCGTTATGGTGAATCCATTCACCATAACGAGAGATGAAGGTCCACAGAAACACAATAATCCTTCTCGAATTATGGTGAACTCATTGACAACAATAAGAGGCGGATTATCGTACATTCTTTGAGCTTCGATCTTGCGTTATTGTGATTTGATTCACTATAACGTGAGACTAAGAGCCAGTCAAATCAAAACAATCCTCCTCGCGTTAAAGTGAATCGATCTACTACAACGGGAGGAGGGTTCTTCCGAATCTCTTAACATTCCGTCTTGCAGTTTGGTGAGTCGATTCACCATAACACATAAGGCAGTATTGAGATTCTACTGGCTCGTCGTCTTCTTTACGGTGAATCGAATCACCATGACGGAGGGCAAACAGTCGAAGAGAAAACAATGGCAGGGGGCAAACAGTCGAAGGAAAAACAAAACAATCAAGTATTATACAGGAAACACAAAACAATCAAGTAATACACTTTCATCACATTCTATGAGTGGGAATGGATGGAGACTGTCGTGTAGGAGGTGATTTAATTGACACCAATAAGAGATGGATTATCTTGAATCCTTTGCCCCTTGGTCATGCGTTATGGTGAATCGATTCACCATAACGCGAGTCTAAGGGCCAGTCAAAGCAAAACAATCCTCCTCGCGTTATAGTGAATCGATTTTTGCGAATCTCTTACGTTTGCCTTCTGCCATGGTGATTCGATCCACCATAAGACATGGAGCTTATTGAGATTCTAATGGCTCGTCGTGTGCTTTAAGGTGAATCGAATCACCACGGCAGAAGGCAAACAGTCGAAGAAGAAACAATGGCACAGGGCAAACAGTCGAAGAAAAAACAAAACAAACAAGCAATATACAAGAAACTTACAAAACAATCAAGTAGTATTCAAAAACTTACATTTCTTGCGTGTGAATGGATGGAGACTGTCGTGCAGGAGGTGGAAAGTCGGTTCAGTACTGTGGCGGTAGTCGGAAGTCACCTGGAGGCAAGCAGGAGGACGGACAAGGCAAAATCGATAAGAGGACAAAAAGGTGGCGTGATTATTGGCTTTGATTAGTCTTTAGAGCGAACACACATGCTGGCGGGCTGCCAGGGCAGCGCGGACGTGTCGTATAGCATTAAAGAGGGCTTTGATTAAACTTTATACCTTGTACACGTGCTAGGTACACAGCGGGATGCCACGTGGCATTCATGGAATGGCGGGTGAAAATGCGGCGCTGACGTGTCGCGTAGCATTAAAAACGGATTTTCTAGGATACTCATCTCATTTATTGCCTCTCTTGGAGTTCGTATTCTCATTTATCTCCCCACCAACGGCCTTCATCTCCATCAACGACTGACTATCTCCTCCAATCCTCCTTCATCAATCATCCTCCTGTATCCAACGTCAAAGAGAAACCTCGAACCTCCTTCATCTCCATCTCCTGCGACGATTGTATACAATTCGTTTTCCTGGTATTTTTATCTCCTTTGTGCTTTTTTCTTCTTTTGTTATTTCGTTGTTTTGGTTTCAGTCGTGGAGAACTTCTTGCTTTGTCTTTTCATCGCGTTAAGGTGAATGAGGCCTCGCCAAGAGTATTTTAATTCGTTTGACACCTCCTCTCTCAGTATGGGTACTGGAGAACTATCTTTATTTTTAATTCACCATAACGTTAGAGGCGTTGCCAAAGGATGATAAAGTCGTCATGTTGCGGTGAATCAATTCACCATAACGCGAGCGAAGGTCCCATAGGAAGCACAATATTCCTCCTCGCATTATGGTGAATCGATTCACCATAACGCGAGAAGAGGTCCTTGACTTAGCTGCAATTTTATTTGCGTTAGGGAAAATAGATTCACTACAACGCGAGGAGGAATACCTGGATTCCTCTGGCATCTCCTCTCGCGTTATGTTGAATCGATTCACCATAACGCGAGAAGAGGTCCTTGACTTAGCTGCAATTTTATTTGCGTTAGGGAAAATAGATTCACTACAACGCGAGGAGGAATACCTGGATTCCTCTGGCATCTCCTCTCGCGTTATGTTGAATCCATTTACACCACACAGAGATTTGTTGTTTAAGATCGACTGTCTCTTGATTCATTGCCTGAACTAATATTTTCCATGTCTTTTCTACAGACTTGAATTCAGCCATGGCGCAAGTTCAAGTCGAATTTGATGTGAACGAAGAGATTAAGGAAACACCTGCAACTCTATTATATGACTTTCTCTACAAATGTCGACATCATGATTTGCACCCTGCAATTTCGTTGATGTTCAATTGCGATTTTTCTCTGGAGGACACATTGTCTAGCCATCATGGATACTTCGAAGAGGCAAAGCAAGAGTTTGACGAGCTCACAAATGAAGAACCAATGATGATTGATGGGAAAGGTCACATTCATTTTAATCTCAAGGTGTCGCCGGAGAAGAAGCAGAGGTTAAACAGGGATTGGCACAAGGTGCCATGTGATAAGAAGAGAGCCTTGCTATGCCCATTTCACAAAAGAAAATGTCGCTTGATGGAATATTCTTACGCCTTCTTATGCTTCTTGCACATGAACGTGCAATTAACAGATGAAGAATGTACAGAGCCGCATGCAAAAAGTGAAAATGAAGACACGATTTCTCGTCAGGCTAGTCCCACCGTTGAGGATGTTGCTGAAGAGGAGGACACTCCTCATGTCATTGAGGAGTTCAATGTTGAAGAAGAGAGGAAGCTCAGTTCGGTGGTTGATATTGAGGCAGTTAGAGAACAAAATAGTAATGTAGGTCAGATTGTGATTGAATCAGATGACTCCTCCCCCATTCCAACGCCATTACTCCCCTCCTACCAAGTAGGAGATTCAGAGTATATATTGCTGACAAACATACAGCATGTATTTAACTTAAGGGAGGATCATTGCATAGCTTTTATAGCCCAGAATCTGGAGGTCGACGACAATTTTGTAGATGATGATGGGATAGACAAGTACTTACTAGTGGATAGCCATGTGAAAGACACCGAGTTCCTTTCTGCTGCAGCAACACTAAATATGATCTATGCTGATGCCCTTAGATATGAAGGAAAAGATGCCACAGAGGAAGAGCTACAAGAAGCAAGGGACAGACTGAATATCACCAACATGGGAGGGTGTAGGGATGTGCCAAATAAGTCAGCGGAAACCGTTCCTAGTTCGAGCACTAATTTATGGCAAGACGCCTTGCTTGAAGCAGATGAGAACCAAGAGGTTAGTTTTTTTTTGTTGTGGATTTGGCTTTATCAACTTTGTCCTAAAATGTTTGGTGATGTTGTTTCTGGCTAATGCTCCTTTATTTTTTCAGTTGGAAATATATGAAGACACATTCCTCAAACGTGCTTCAGGCAAGCGTATGGCGGGATTGGGCCACGATTCGACACTAGGAACATATATACACCGCCTAAAATTCCCTCAAATTGTGATATTTCACGCTAGCTACTCCAAGGACAATGCCAATTTTCCTCTGATGGCGATAAAGACTTTATCCAGGTATTTAGGTGGCTATCACTTAAGGCTGAATGCAAACAAGGCAATACTTCTGGAGCGGCAAGCAGCTGTTCGAATTTTTGGAGAGGGACCTGGAGTATATTCGTTAAGATGTAAATATTATTTAACATATGCTGCTTACGGGTTGGCATGTGGAATCACAGATCCAAATCTGTTGAGTGATTGCGGGAAGAAGCATCTTCTTAGAACAGCAAGGCCAAAGGTCCCTGTTGTGCCAGTGATAGAGGATGAAGAAGATGATGCAGAAACGTCAACAAAAAAGGCTCGGCTGGGGGAAGTCTCTGTTCCAGATTAACAAATTTAGATTGTTCCAGTTGCTAAGAAGTTTCGTCATATTTCTCAATACTCTTCTTGTTTACCATTACAAACTATGAAATGTATATATATTGGAAACATTTATATGGGACATAGATGAAAGCTCTTGTTCTTTTAAAATCTTTCACAGTTACATCATTGTTTTACAATATATATGTCAATGATCAATTTTCTTCCACACTTTGCCCTGTCTTTGTCGTTGTCTTAGCCATTCAGCATGATTCTGCTTTCCCTGTGAGGAGACATATATTGAACGTCTCCGTTCAGCATGAACCTTTCTTATTGCACATGACACAGCTGATTCAGCATGTTTGATCTTCACACGAGCCCTCACTTGAATCCGCCTATACCACCACTGACATAGTTGCTTCATGGGATTACTTTTCTTTATTCCTCCTCCATGTTGAGTGGCCCTTTGATAGGCACCACGTGCTTGCCAATGAGATCTTTCCATGCCTTGGGTAGACCAAATCCCAAGGCTTCCAAACTCTTCCGCAAAAAAGGTTCCGTGTGCATGCAAAATGTGCTACAAATGCTCAACAACAACAAGACATTTAGTATCATACAATATTTTTTGAACAACAAAAAATACTCAAACCTGTAGGTTTTCAAGTAATAACCATGTATTGTGTCAAGTTTGTCGCACCCCATGCCTTTTCATAGCTAGTGTAGAACTCTGTCACAACTGCCTCAAATTTCTCAGCATCCCCATCTTCAAACCTTGCTTTTTGCAACAAAGGTGCAAGGCGATCAAGTGCCAACCACGCTTTGGCCTTTGCCACCCTTGCTTGTCCTGAAGAGCCTCGGTCAAGTACAGCTGCATGAAGCTTCCTCCACACCTCAAAATCTGTACCCAGATGACCTCTCTGGGTATGATTAGATAAGAACTTTTTAGCTTTTGCACCTCCAAAACATGGTTTGCTAGGAACATTTCCGGTCTTCCCTGATCTTCTCAAGTCCTTCTCAATCTTCACTTGACCACAATGTAAACCTGCATCTGAAAGCACTTGCTCTATTTTTTTAATAGTTCTTTCACTCTCTACTGCTGGTTTCATATTCCATGAAAATTCGATGTACATGTAGACTAGTTTCTCAATTATTCTAACCAGCACATGCAAAACACAAATATGAACTCTGATCAAAGGGATAGGAAGAATTGGATCCCAAGTAGGATCCACTCCTGGAGCATCACGATTTGGGGGTTCACGCCTATTACTGATTGCATTTAGGCATTTCCATTCTCTCTCTTTTCCTCCTTTGGAGACACCTCGTTCGATCATACAATACAGGCAAGGATACTTGGCCATTGCTCCTTGGGAAATACCAAACATGCATTTCAAGGTTTTAAGATCTGCAGCCAGGTGCCATTCAACCTCATATTCACCATATCCTTCTACATAAAGCTTTTCGCCATTCGACTGCTGCTGGATAGTGGAAGGAAGCTCAGTCTGGTTGAAGTACCACTTCAGAATTTCATGGGTCTCTGTTGGAACCTGTTAACAACAACTGTTAGATTGTCTACAACATCATAACAAGAGGATAGCAACATAATATTCTTTATTTAAAAATGGATAGCACGTCACCTCAAATGCAGCCAGCCACCAAATCTCATTTTCGGATTGTACACTAAAGTGCTTCTCATCAGCATTACTGATACTTGCATCCAAAGCTCTATTCATTAAAGTAATGCTAACCCTTTCCAGCTTCTGTCCTTTGATCACCTCACTCTCATCAAGTTTCAAAACAAATTTCAGCCTTCCATTGCACTCATGTACACTGATGTCATAAAATTTCACCATAGCCATTTGTAATTTCCGAACATCCATGATGAAATTGTTGAACTCTGTAAGCTCTATAATTTTCTGTTCCCCGCTCTTTTTAGTCACTGTCAATGTGCTAGACACGTGACAAGGCTCTCCAACAAGTTCGACCATTCCCAAGTTGAGAATATTTCGAGCTTTGTTTACGTGAAATGGTTTTGGAATGGGAATTACTGTTTTTTTTCCAAGCTTGCAATTGAAACCCTCTTTAACTTTATTAAACAACATCCTGTAAGACTTTGTGCTTATACCAGCCATGTCACATATACCTTGTGCATCTGTAGGCGTGAATGCTTCACTCACCTCCTGCAAGGATTGCTTTGCTATGTCTGATCGAAGTCTTGCAAACTTAGGATGCTGTATTGCTGACTCCACGATGTCTTTTGTCAGAACTTTGCCAAATATATCAGAACCTTTCTCTTTTGACCCACAACATCTGTGACCATCCTGAAGCAACAACGATAGCTATTTCAGTCCACCATTCATCTAACTATACCACCCCCACACCCAATCCCCCATCTCCAAGAAAGGAACTAAAGATGAAAATGAAAGTGAGTTCTCAAAGAAATTTAAGCTCAAAGAAATTATAGATCCCAATACCTGCAAGCTTTTACACGACGCTTCCATTGGCCACCTCCAACATTGAGTTCTTCCAATGGTTTGATCTGTCTCTTGCGTGATCGAGCACCCAATGGCGTGTCTTTCAAATATTGCAATTTTCTGTTGAACTTTTCAAGTTGTTTTCGAAGGTGTGCATTCTCACTCTCCAATGTGAAATTGTTGATTTCTCGAACTGCCAAAATTTCATTCTTCTCCTTAATAGTGTCCTGCATCTTACAAATAGTCTACTGCAAATGATCAAACTCTTTTTGTAACCTAGCACAAACTTTTGCCTTGTCCTCGTTTGAAGCTTGCAAAGCTGTTGTGATCGATGCCAAGTAAAAATTCGCACCTTCAAGCATTTTTATCCTGGCATCTCTATCACTCAAATGTCTTTCAAAGATACTTTGACATTGGCCAAACAGTCTTTTGCAATACCCAAGCAATCCATTTTCACCCTCACACACAAACTTGAAGAAACTTGTCAACCCAAAGAATGATGGAGATTGAGAGGAGGTTGGATCTGGTGGGTAAATACTACCATCCAACCAAAGGTCCATATTTTTCTTTCCTTCATTTCGAAGCTCAGTAATGCGGGATTCGCATGCTGGCCTAGACCAATTTCTCTTACAGCAGGGAGCATAATCGGGTTCTACTTGGAAGTGGATGTCCACCTTTTTCCTCTTTTGTTGCACAGGTTCCATTGCATTGTTCTGTGCTTTAACAATACCAAAATGCATCATGAACTCACACTTTAACCAAAAAAAACCAAAGATATTACACTTATCTCCCGTGAAGAAGATTGCTTCATTAAAACCAAAAGACAACATCACTAAATAATACCTCCTTGTCCATCAAACAAACTTGTTGGTATCCTGGATGAACCAAAATGTACAGAGTACTTGTAAGCACAACCCTCACTTGAAAAAGGTAAGAAATGGGATTGTTATTCATGCACAAGCAGGTATGGTGCATGAAGAACAAATACTTTTCCATCCTTTTTCAAAACTTGCCGCCTTGAGAAGAAGAGAAAATCAAAAACCTCCCGCTCAAAAAAACTCGGATTTGGAGTGGTAGTGGTTGTGCAATCGGGAAGACAATGAGGGAGACAATGCAAGATGATGGGTTGCAGGGACGAAGTTCGGTTCAAGTTTGGTTAGCAGAGTTGGCGTCGTTACATTCAGAAGTGTAATGAAGAAAGAGAGTGGTGTCTTTTTTCAATAAAATAAGGCACCATAGTGGGAATAAAAAACTATACTCAAGATGCATTGTTTTGAATTAAAAAACACCCTACATGTCAGTTAATGGAATAAAGAACTCAAAAACGACGCACGTGCCCTCCAATATTATATGTGGATTTATTGGCTTGCTTTGTCCACATCACCATCCCAAGGGATCTCTTACAAGGCCCCTTTTTGAGTCCAAATTTTCCCTAATGTGGATCTTGCAGATGAGCCATTTCCTACCTTGCCTACTTCCAATATTGCAGATGACCACCAATATTATGGGTTGCTCATACTTGATTCCGGAGATCGGCACACTCCTATGCCCTCCACTTGTGAGGATGATGCTGGACAGTTTCAACAAAATGATCATCGCGGTGTTATGGGCTACCACACCTCCAAGAGGGAACTCAATGCGTTCACCTTAGGGAAGAGCAACAGAACACAACTAAAAGATCCTTATCCCCTCCGCCCAACGAATTTAGCAGCGGAAGTAGCACTTCTTGCATGGGGTAGGGTCCCTCACTCGGGGCCTCGCCCAACAACAACGAATATCCGGATAAGACAGACTAATCCCTCGGTTCTTCCAAAACCGAACCCGGAAAAACTTCCATCACGTGGAAAGCACGGGTGATTGCTCCAGGATATTTTTACTCTAACGTAGTCAAGAGCCTTAACTAGCTGAACTAATCTGACCAAACCCGTAAGTATTATAGTCAGATCAAGGAAAAGACTTGCACTTGGATCATAGAGACCAACGCTTTTTTCCTCATCATTGAGAGGCACAGTCGTTGATTCTTTTCCATAGAACAATTTTTATCCGGGATTTACTTCATCTATCGTACCATAACAGAATTGAGTCTCATTTTAGGGATCCATCAGTCCAGCCTAGTCCCGTGGGTTAGCCAACTGCCCAACCACTGTAGTGATGGGATCCATTTAAGAATTTGGTTAGGTTTTATCCCAGGTACCAGGTACCAGGGAAAAGAGTTCCCAGGTACCAGGGAAAAGAGTTCCCAGGTACCAGGGAAAAGAGTTCCTAGGTCCCCTAGCCGAATATTCATGCAAACTTAAAACTAGTTACACCACTTACACACCCAATATGAAATTTCCTTTTTCACAGATTCAGCTGTCTTTAAAACAATCATTTAATGAAACTATAGTATCACTGATCATACTCCTCCAAAATTAATCTGATTGAATCCTAATGTAAGATCCCACTGTTCCCACCGAGCAACGGATTCAAGATACTGGCAGCGGAAGTAGCACTTCTCGCGTGGGACAGGGGTCCCATATTCAGGGCCTCACCCACGGATATCCGGATAAGAGACTAATCCGTCGGTTGTTCCAAAACCGAACCCGGAAAAACTTCCTTTATCGGAAAGCACGGGTGATTCCACCAAGAAAGCTTTTTACTCTAACGTAGTCAAGATCATTTCTGATCAAACTGATCCAATTACATCTTCAAGATACTTGATCAGATCAAGGAAGAAACTTGCACTTGGATCATTGGGATCAACGCTTTTTTTCCCATTCAAGAGGCACAGCCGTTGATTCCTATCCATAGAACAATTACTGTCTGGGATTTACTTTATCTATCATAATAACAAAAGTTGAGTCTCGATTTACGGATCCATCAGTCCAGCCTAACCCCATCCAGTCCCATGGGTTTGCCAACCGCCCAACCACTGTAGTGATGGGATCCAATTTGGAATTTGGTTAGGTTTTGTCCCGGGTACCAAGGAAAAGAGTTCCAAGGCCCCCTAGCCGGAAGTTCATGCAAACATAAAACTAGCCACACCACTTACACACCCAATATGAAATTACCTTTTCCTTAGCATCAGCTAACTTTAAAACAATCCTTTAATGAAACCATAGTACCACTGATCACAATCTTCCAATTTATCCAGTTGATTCATAATTTCCCATCATTCCTTCATCAGAGTATCTATGGCATCATTGGCAACTAGAACGCTCACCACCTGTCCACACAGGGGCCTTTTCAATAGTTCCTAGCCCATAATACTCGGAAATATAATCATTTATAAAAATCAAGATGGACTCTCGTTGAAGATCAGCAAGATCAACCAACAGATCCATATAAAGAGCCATGGACTCATCCATTGAAGACCAGCAAGGTCAATCAACCAGATCCATGTAAAGAGCCATGGACTCATCCATTGAAGACCAGCAAGGTCAATCAACCAGATCCATGCCCGGTTTCACAAAACAACTCTTACTCCTTGTTCTAATATCTTCCTCGACGCACGCGTGGGTATCCTGGGCGAGCCCGAGCACCGTATGGTCAGCACCCTCTAGGATCCTTTGCAGGTGACCTAGCGCTTCACTCATAGGCCGCTTCCTTTGTCCCTCATCCACCGTACCGGAAGCTCACCATTTTAATCGAACCGAGGCTGGTCAAGACCTCGGCCAACCTTGCTACGCGAGACGTCCTCCATTGACTCTCCGTCACAGCAGTTGCAACTTTATCAGTTAGGTCTCCACGACCTTAATCACAAGATGGTCAAAATGCTTTCCCAGCATTCTTGACATAAAACAGCCATTTACAAACAGCATTTACAAACAGTTTACAAATATAATTTCTATATTAACTCTCATTTTTCCACATTATCCTTCATATAATCCACATTGTTTATTCCACATTCCATTTATATGTGTACTCATCCAATCACATCATTTTCCATCTCTTCACTTCAGATTCCTTCACATCACATATCATATATTCACATCCATACATCCACATCCACATCCACATCCACATCCATACATCCACATCTACATGCTTACCTCCATTTTCACATCCTCATTTATACATCCACATCCCATATCCACATTCATACATACACATCCATATCCACATCCATACATCCACATCCACATCCATACATCCATATCCACATCCATACATCCACATCCACATCCACATCCATACATCCACATCCATACATCCACATGCATACATCCACTATCACGTCCTCATTCATACATCC
The DNA here is from genome assembly GCF_041138505.1 of Cibotium barometz. NCBI lineage: Eukaryota > Viridiplantae > Streptophyta > Polypodiopsida > Cyatheales > Cibotiaceae > Cibotium > Cibotium barometz. The sequence continues at coordinate 1,194,265 of NW_028229436.1, read as the reverse complement.
ACATCCACATACATACATACATCCACATCTACATCCACATTCACATACATCCACATCCACATTCCCATTCACATCTATACATCCACATCTACATCCACATACATACATACATCTATATCCACATTCTCATTCACATCTATACATCCACATCTACATCCACATACATACATCCACATCTATATCCACATTCACATACATCCACATCTATATCCACATTCACATACATCCACATCCACATTCCCATTCACATCTATACATCCACATCTATACATTCACATCTATACATCCACATTCCCATTCACATCTATACATTCACATCTATACATCCACATCTACATCCACATAAATACATACATCTATATCCACATTCCCATTCACATCTATACATCCACATCTACATCCACATACATACATCCACATCTATATCCACATTCACATACTTCCACATCTATATCCACATTCACATACATCCACCTCCACATTCCCATTCACATCTATACATCCACATCTACATCCACATACATACATACATCCACATCCACATTCCACATTCACATCTATACAGCCACATCTACATCCACATTCACCTCTATGCATATACATCTTCATGCATACATCCATTTTCACATTCATACATCCACACTCATCTTCATGCATACATCCATTTTCACATTCATACATCCACACTCCCATCTCCACATCCACACATCCACATACATACATCTCTTATCGCATCCTATCCCTTCCCATATCTATTTATAGAATATAAGGGAATTCTTATATTTGATATAAAATTTCTTTACGCATCTAATTATGCATAAATTCCATTTAAGGATACTAACACTTTCGAAATAAAAATCAACCTTTTATGCATCTTCCTATGCATAAATTCATTTTAAATGAGAATGACACTTTGAATTAAAATTCAATCTTTTATGCATCTTCCTATGTATAAATTCATTTTAGATGAGAATGACACTTTTGAATTAAAATCAATCTTTTATGCATCTTCTTATGCATAAATTCAATTTAGATGAGAATGACACTTTTTAATTAAAATCAATCTTTTATGCATCTTCTTATGCATAAATTCAATTTAGTAGGAATTACACTTTTAGAATAAAAGAATTTCTCTTATGCATCTAATTTATGCATAAAATCTATTTATGATGAAAATCACACTTTTAGTATAAAAATATCTTTTATGCATAACTCTATGCATGAAATCCAATTATGATAAAAGTAATATTTTTACAATATAATAATCATCTTTTATGCATACCTCTATGCAAGAATTTCAAATGTGATAAAAGTAACACTTTTACAATAAAATAATCATTTTTTTTCATATCCCTATGCATGAAATTCAATATGCTAGAAGTAACACTTTTGATATAAAAATTTATCCATTATGCATACTTCTATGCATGTAAATAAAAATGATAAAAGTAACACTTTTGATATAAAAATTTATCCATTATGCATACTTCTATGCATGTAAATAAAAATGATAAAAGTAACACTTTTGATATAAAAACTTATTCTTTATGCATAATATAAAAATTCAATTTCTCCATGATTATAATGAAATTCTTTCAATTAATCTAGGATGATAATTCCTAGAATATGGTAGGAAGTCCTCTTTTTATGCTTTGAATGAAATTATTTTATGTATAATTTTTATAAAAATTTTGCCATAGCTCCGCAGCTATGACTGATAAATCTCAATTTTTCTAAGGGATAAAGCTTATCATTAAGGAAATAATTAAAATGATCTCTAATTGGATCATCAATACATAATGGATTAACTCATCAATATACATAAACTAAAAGCATAGAAAAAAGCCATTAATTTGGCCTCAAGCATAGCTTAATCTTGGGTTAAGGAAAAGCTTTATGAAAAGCTTAATTTGGATTGAGAATGGGTCATGAGTATGACCATTTCTTGAGTGAGAGAGAGAGATTACATAAAAACCATTAGAATTTAAACATAAATGAAAATTAACTTCAATAACATTTATTAAATTATGTAACTCTTCACTACTATTCACCAATTAACTTCAATAGCATTTAAAAAACCATACCAATTAAGCTTCTCAAGCTTGAGAGGGGTTGAGAAGAGAGAAACATTGAGAAATTATAGAAAAGATCAATATTCACTAATTACCTTACAAATTGCTTGATTCTTTGTTCACGGTAGAGGCCCCCAACCAATCAATTGGTTAAGTATGTTGATGGAGCCACTAATGGGGATTGAAGAACGAGGGAAGCTCCAAAAACTAGTGAATTATTAAATGAATTCACAGTTCTTGGCTTAGGTGGAGTAGAGTAACGATGCATAAACACTATATATTTTTCAACAAGGGGGAGGCTTCTATTTATAGGAAAAATTGAGCTCCTAACCAAACAAATTGATTCTAAAATTTTCTAAATCAGTTTGGTCAATATTTGACCATTTTTAGGTCAGTTAAGCTAACTTTTTGGAACTAGACTTGAATGAGGAGAGATGAAATATCTCAATTTTTATGAGTATAAAACTCATTCAAGCATGTGAAATATGCACCTCCTTTAAAGAACTTCCCTTCCTTACATATGTGTCATAATGGAATCATTTTAATATTGCTCATAATTTTTTACTAATAAACCTTGTACATTTTCAACTCTTCATCTTATGTGAGCATTTACTCATTTTTGGATACCCAAAATATCTCATATTTTTAATATTGTTCATAGTTTTTTATTAATAAACCTTGTACATTTTCAACTCTTCATCTTATGTGAAATATGCACCTCCTTTAAAGAACTCCCCTTCCTTACATATGTGTCATAATGAAATCATTTTAATATTGCTCATAGTTTTTTACTAATAAACCTTGTACATTTTCAACTCTTCATCTTATGTGAAATATGCACCTCCTTTAAAGAACTCCCCTTCCTTACATATGTGTCATAATGAAATCATTTTAATATTGCTCATAGTTTTTTACTAATAAACCTTGTACATTTTCAACTCTTCATCTTATGTGAAATATGCACCTCCTTTAAAGAACTCCCCTTCCTTACATATGTGTCATAATGGAATCATTTTAATATTGCTCATAATTTTTTACTAATAAACCTTGTACATTTTCAACTCTTCATCTTATGTGAGCATTTACTCATTTTTGGATACCCAAAATATCTCATATTTTTAATATTGCTCATAGTTTTTTACTAATAAATCTTGTACATTTTCAACTCTTCATCTTATGTGAGCATTTACTCATTTTTGGGTATCTTCTTTTACAAATTGGATTTATCTCCTCCCTACACATGGATTGATGCTATTGGCCTATAGGAACCTTAATTGGACCATAATCCAAAAATTTCTGAAAATCTAGACCCTTAGACTAAGGTCCTTTATACCCATTTCCAATAAATTCTAATTGCACATTGGAAAGTTCTTTTTGAATTTCTGTTTCAGGGAAACTTATTTTAATAAGATGAGATAATTTTCTATCCAAAAATATTAAAAATCTGAATATTCTCTCTCTAGAATATATTCTCTCTCTAGGTTAAAAGAGTTAGAAACAAGGTCTTTATATTTCTGAAGAGGGATTGATTACAGGGGAAGATACTAGACATCAAAAGGGGGGTTGGGGGAGGAATCTTACATTCTACCCCACTTAAAAAGCGCGAGATGTCCTCATCTCGCAAACTGGGATAATTTCGCAAGATACACGAATTATGAGACTTAGAGAAAAATTTAAATCAGGATTAACCACCAAGAAAAAGTCTCAAAGAGAGCAAGATTCAAGATAAGAACAAGATTTAAACTTTATTCATTCTCGGAACTTATACAGTAAAGATAGAAGAACTCTTTACACTTCCATAAGCCCGTCCATCATATGATCACAAAAGCAGCACTCACAAGCTGCGCATGTATAAGGTAACTCATCTATGGGAATAATTCTGTTGGTTATTGTCGCACCTATCTCAGTGGTATGAGGTGTTCTAACAAAAGGACCTCTGAGAGGTAAGCCAAAAACGGGGTAAAGGCATATCTTCTCATGAGGAAGAAAACACGCCAGTAAGAAGACTCGCTCAGAAAACCCAAGATGTCTTGATCTCATGATGCAGTAGTATCGGGGACCCAAACCCAAGGCTTCGATAACCATGGCCAAGCGGACATTGTTACGAAAGTGCTGCTGACCCCAGGGTGTTACCCTAGTTATGTCTTGATAGGTCCGCCATTTGGTCTGAGCTACAGAAGTTCCTAGGTGAGGAAAGAGTGAGCGCTCATACTGTTCAATAAAATCTTTCTTCACAGACTCACTTGCGTCTTGAAGGTGAGAAATCATCATGGATAAAACTAATTCGTGTTGCCAAGCCATGAAGGAGATTAAGAAGAAGGGAGATCGGTGGAAGTAAGATTACTGTGAGTGACAGGTAAAAGTTACGACTTATATAAAGGAAGGAGCTAGCGTAACTTAGAAGCCAACGGTATCTTGTCACTGAAGTTTTATCGTCTTTCCATGATTTGGGTTTGGCACATATTTCTATGAAATACATTAAGAACTTTGAGATGAGGAGGTAAAAGAAGCTTGTAGGCTAAGTCACCTACTTTCATTGAATTCAGATATAAGGCTCACAATATCTGGGGGATAAGTTCTTATACTCCCCAAGAGATAAAGAACTTCTTTTGGGCCGTACTCAAATGAAAACCAAAACCTTGGTATCCAAAACACCGATTTTCACTTCTGAACTCATTGTTCTGAATCCTTAAAACAGCGTGACTCCTGAGAAGTATTCTAGGGAAAGGGTCTTCCTTTTTTTAAACAGAATCTTTCTTTTATTTTAGAGAGGGAATAATTATAAGATCAAAAAGGGAGATTCTTACTCCTGTATACCTCGAAGGCAGGGGAGGAATCTTACATTCTACCCCACTTAAAAAAGTGCGAGATGTCCTCATCTCGCCAAGTAGAGGACAACTCTTTTTCTTAAGATCCAATTTATTCTAGGGTTCCTTATATTCTGGTCAACCCAACAGAATACGGGGATAAATATCCCTTATATAGAACTCATCATTAAATAACAATTCATTTCAGATCATATCATTCATATCTTTAACACGATAATGGTCCATCAGATCAAAAATTTTTCTTTTTGAACATTCCTCCATGGGAATTTCAGTCAAGCAAGTTTTCAATTTGTCATCCCTTAACTTGATATACCGAGTCAAGTGTTAACAGTAGCACTTTGACAGCACAATCCACTAATCTCATAGTGATTTGCTGAAATCACTATCATCATTCCAGTTATGAATATCATCACAGGGACTCGTCCCATTCATCCTCATTGAGGTTTCGCTCAGCTTATTACACTTCAACCAATTTTCAGGGATCATCATTTTTCAATCAGAATCCAAATCAATTCATCAATTCTCAAACAGAATTAAAAATCATATCAACCACATTCGAATTCATCATCTGGATAGCATTAACGCTTATAATTTCAAGTCTTAGATTTACTCGTATATACTGTCAGTAAAGAGCTACAGTTATACTCTCGGTATATACGGATAGTCACAGCCCTTGGAATTATAAGGTAAATACCATCATGTCTAGGCCTCAAGCAAGTCAAGGAATCTATATAATTGCGGTACTTCCATCTGAAGACCCAATTACCAAATTATGAATTTCAGTTTGAATATCAAATTGTATGAATTATATCACACAATTACAACCTTTTTTGTGCTTCTTGATAAATTTTTGACATATTTGGTTTCTCAGTTGATCTTTAGCACTTCTCGCCCGGGACAGGGGTCCCACATTCAGGGCCTCACCCACGGATATCCGGATAAGAGACTAATCCGTCGGTTGTTCCAATACCGAACCCGGAAAAACTTCCTTTATCGGAAAGCACGGGTGATTCCACCAAGAAAGCTTTTTACTCTAACGTAGTCAAGATCATTTCTGATCAAACTGATCCAATTACATCTTCAAGATACTTGATCAGATCAAGGAAGAAACTTGCACATGGATCATTGGGATCAACGCTTTTTTTCCGCATTCAAGAGGCACAGCCGTTGATTCCTATCCATAGAACAATTACTGTCTGGGATTTACTTTATCTATCGTAATAACAAAAGTTGAGTCTCGATTTACGGATCCATAAGTCCAGCCTAACCCCATCCAGTCCCATGGGTTAGCCAACCGCCCAACCACTGTAGTGATGGGATCCAATTTGGAATTTGGTTAGGTTTTGTCCCGGGTACCAAGGAAAAGAGTTCCAAGGCCCCCTAGCCGGAAGTTCATGCAAACATAAAACTAGCCACACCACTTACACACCCAATATGAAATTACCTTTTCCTTAGCATCAGCTAACTTTAAAACAATCCTTTAATGAAACCATAGTACCACTGATCACAATCTTCCAATTTATCCAGTTGATTCATAATTTCCCATCATTCCTTCATCAGAGTATCTATGGCATCATTGGCAACTAGAACGCTCACCACCTGTCCACACAGGGGCCTTTTCAATAGTTCCTAGCCCATAATACTCGGAAATATAATCATTTATAAAAATCAAGATGGACTCTCGTTGAAGATCAGCAAGATCAACCAACAGATCCATATAAAGAGCCATGGACTCATCCATGGACTCATCCATGGAAGACCAGCAAGGTCAATCAACCAGATCCATGCCTGGTTTCACAAAACAACTCTTACTCCTTGTTCCAATATCTTCCTCGACGCACGCGTGGGTATCCTGGGCGACCCAGAGCCCGAGCACCGTATGGCCAGCACCCTCTAGGATCCTTTGCAGGTGACCTAGCGCTTCACTCATAGGCCGCTTCCTTGGTCCCTCATCCACCGTACCAGAAGCTCACCATTTTAATCGAACCGAGGCTGGTCAAGACCTCGGCCAACCTTGCTACGCGAGACGTCCTCCATTGACTCTCCGTTCAGTAGTTGCAACTTTATCAGTTAGGTCTCCACGACCTTAATCACAAGATGGTCAAAATGCTTTCCCAGCATTCTTGACATAAAACAGCCATTTACAAACAGCATTTACAAATACAATTTCTATATTAACTCTCATTTACAAACAGTTTACAAATACAATTTCTATATTAACTCTCATTTTTCCACATTATCCTTCATATAATCCACATTGTTTATTCCACATTCCATTTATATGTGTACTCATTCAATCACATCATTTTCCATCTCTTCACTTCAGATTCCTTCACATCATATATCATATATTCACATCCATACATCCACATCCACATCCACATCCACATTCACATCCATACATCCACATCTACATGCTTACCTCCATTTTCACATCCTCATTTATACATCCACATCCCATATCCACATTCATACATACACATCCATATCCACATCCATACATCCACATCCACATCCATACATCCACATGCATACATCCACTATCACGTCCTCATTCATACATCCACATCCACATACATACATACATCCACATCTACATCCACATTCACATACATCCACATCCACATTCCCATTCACATCTATACATCCACATCTACATCCACATACATACATACATCTACATCCACATTCCCATTCACATCTATACATCCACATCTACATCCACATCTACATCCACATACATACATCCACATCTATATCCACATTCACATACATCCACATCTATATCCACATTCACATACATCCACATCCACATCCACATTCGCATTCACATCTATACATCCACATCCACATTCGCATTCACATCTATACATCCACATCTACATCCACATACATACATACATCTATATCCACATTCCCATTCACATCTATACATCCACATCTACATCCACATACATACATCCACATCTATATCCACATTCACATACTTCCACATCTATATCCACATTCACATACATCCACCTCCACATTCTCCTTCACATCTATACATCCACATCTACATCCACATACATACATACATCCACATCCACATTCCACATTCACATCTATACAGCCACATCTACATCCACATTCACCTCTATGCATATACATCTTCATGCATACATCCATTTTCACATTCATACATCCACACTCATCTTCATGCATACATCCATTTTTACATTCATACATCCACACTCCCATCTCCACATCCACACATCCACATACATACATCTCTTATCGCATCCTATCCCTTCCCATATCTATTTATAGAATATAAGGGAATTCTTATATTTGATATAAAATTTCTTTACGCATCTAATTATGCATAAATTCCATTTAAGGATACTAACACTTTCGAAATAAAAATCAACCTTTTATGCATCTTCCTATGCATAAATTCATTTTAAATGAGAATGACACTTTGAATTAAAATTCAATCTTTTATGCATCTTCCTATGTATAAATTCATTTTAGATGAGAATGACACTTTTGAATTAAAATCAATCTTTTATGCATCTTCTTATGCATAAATTCAATTTAGATGAGAATGACACTTTTTAATTAAAATCAATCTTTTATGCATCTTCTTATGCATAAATTCAATTTAGTAGGAAGTACACTTTTAGAATAAAAGAATTTCTCTTATGCATCTAATTTATGCATAAAATCTATTTATGATGAAAATCACACTTTTAGTATAAAAATATCTTTTATGCATAACTCTATGCATGAAATCCAATTATGATAAAAGTAATATTTTTACAATATAATAATCATCTTTTATGCATACCTCTATGCAAGAATTTCAAATGTGATAAAAGTAACACTTTTACAATAAAATAATCATTTTTTTTTCATATCCCTATGCATGAAATTCAATATGCTAAAAGTAACACTTTTGATATAAAAATTTATCCATTATGCATACTTCTATGCATGTAAATAAAAATGATAAAAGTAACACTTTTGATATAAAAATTTATCCATTATGCATACTTCTATGCATGTAAATAAAAATGATAAAAGTAACACTTTTGATATAAAAACTTATTCTTTATGCATAATATAAAAATTCAAGTTCTCCATGATTATAATGAAATTCTTTCAATTAATCTAGGATGATAATTCCTAGAATATTGTAGGAAGTCCTCTTTTTATGCTTTGAATGAAATTATTTTATGCATAATTTTTATAAAAATTTTGCCATAGCTCCGCTGCTATGACTGATAAATCTTAATTTTTCTAAGGGATAAAGCTTATCATTAAGGAAATAATTAAAATGATCTCTAATTGGATCATCAATACATAATGGATTGACTCATCAATATACATAAACTAAAAGCATAGAAAAAAGCCATTAATTTGGCCTCAAGCATAGCTTAATCTTGGGTTAAGGAAAAGCTTTATGAAAAGCTTAATTTGGATTGAGAATGGGTCATGAGTATGACCATTTCTTGAGTGAGAGAGATAGATTACATAAAAACCATTAGAATTTAAACATAAATGGAAATTAACTTCAATAACATTTATTAAATTATGTAACTCTTCACTACTATTCACCAATTAACTTCAATAGCATTTAAAAAACCATACCAATTAAGCTTCTCAAGCTTGAGAGGGGTTGAGAAGAGAGAAACATTAAGAAATTATAGAAAAGATCAATATTCACTAATTACCTTACAAATTGCTTGATTCTTTGTTCACGGTAGAGGCCCCCAACCAATCAATTGGTTAAGTATGTTGATGGAGCCACTAATGGGGATTGAAGAACGAGGGAAGCTCCAAAAACTAGTGAATTATTAAATGAATTCACAGTTCTTGGCTTAGGTGGAGTAGAGTAACGATGCATAAACACTATATATTTTTCAACAAGGGGAAGGCTTCTATTTATAGGAAAAATTGAGCTCCTAACCAAACAAACTGATTCTAAAATTTTCTAAATCAGTTTGGTCAATATTTGACCATTTTTAGGTCAGTTAAGCTAACTTTTTGGAACTAGACTTGAATGAGGAGAGAGAAGAGATGAAATATCTCAATTTTTATGAGTATAAAACTCATTCAAGCATGTGAAATATGCACCTCCTTTAAAGAACTCCCCTTCCTTACATATGTGTCATAATCCTCCTTCAACCATTGCATAAATGGTGGGGTGTAGATAACATCATCTTATACCAATAAACCCTCCAAAATAGAGTCCGCCTCCCCTATTAGCTCTTCCCAATACAACTCTTTCTTCATATGTAACAACGTCTTTTTGTTATCCCCAAACATCTCCGAAATTACCTTGTCCTTCGCCCTCCCGGTCATAAGCATTTGAAGCAATTCCGTCTTCCTATTTTAGCATCATACCAAAGCCATAAGAGATTAGATGTTAAGGTTAGTTTATGTTAAGGGAGGTTTATTGACATGTGACATACCTTTGAGATGAAATCCGAGATATGGCGTCTGTGTAGAGATTTTCTTTGGTCAGAGCAACCAATCCCTTCTTAGACCAATCATAGTTATATAATACAAGTTGAAAGAAGGCATCACCATTGGATGGGTTTGCAATTATGAGCATCTTGTACGCTCTATCTTGAAATGTTTGCTCTACAAGACGTCTGGCTTTCTCACATTTTGTCTCATATTCTTGCAACCCCATGGCATGTCTATCAATGCATGATATAGCTTGCTTCACCGCATTTTCAAACAATGTCTATGTATAATGAAAAGGACTCATTATCACTCACACGATTAAAAAACATCGATAATCCGTTTATTAATAAAAGATGGAAAATGCAAACACTACCTTCCACACAAGCTGTGCCAAGATTGTAGCTGGAGCATTATACCATTGCTCTCCACTTCGTCGCTCCAAACTAAGCTCCATTAAAGCCCACCTCCTTACGTCTTCACCAAGGTAGTCCAATATGGATGATTTGTCTACCATTCCAAATCATTGAAACATGAAGATCTCATGTGACAATGTGGGTGTAACACTAGTGCGCACCAATCTATTGTAAAGAGTCACAATGAGCCAAGAACTTCACAATGACTTCACAATGTCCGTAATTAAGTAGAGAGAGATCACTACTCATTTTGAGATTGCAAAGCCAATAGCAATTCTCCTTCTTGCTTCTTGTCCACCACCAAAAATTGACATTTGACCCGGACATGGCATGAGGGGCTATGAGACCAAGCTAGAGAAAACAAAATAAAGATATTACAATATATTACTTTTAATGTTGCATAAAATCACTCTATGGCATTCAAAAGAACATACCTTCACGCACTCGAGACATCCATGCCTTCACACGATGATTGCCATCCCAAACAAGAAACTTCTTACCACTGAGATCCTCCCACTCAGTTCCTTTGATTTCATCCTCAAATCTGTCATGTTGTACCACCCAGTATGGTCCCCATTCTTGCAAGTCTATTTGTGTGACCGCGAAATACATAGAGCTTCCGGGATGTGTAAGTGAAACTAAAAAAGGAGGAGATGCTTCGACATAGCCATGGCAATCAAAGGAATCACGAGACACCTCAAGTTGGCTAGAAACTGTACGGATGGCTTCATTTGGAATCAGCCTGCATAAAGGAACCAATGGGGTAGAGGAATTGTGGTGCACAAAAAACTTAGTGAATACATCACCAAGCAATCCCAATTCAATAGATTTTCCAAGAAGCCTTCTATGGGTCTCCCCTTGACCAGTACTAGTAGATTCAGGCATCTCCGTGTGAGTTGGAGGAGGTGAGCTCATCGAGCCAATTTTGTTCTCTAACACAAGTGCTTCTTCCTCATGAACAAGAGAATTATGCGCTTCTGTTTCCTCTCTAATAGGAGATACATGTGAGGACACAGGTGTTCGTGATTGATCTTCCTCGCTAAGAGTCAAACAAACACAAACAAATCTAAGTGAGTATCCCATTGTCTATAAGACACACACACCAAGCCCAAGTAAGACACACACCAAGCCCAAGTAAGACACACACACCAAGCCCAAGTAAGTATATCTAAAAACATAGAAACACAATCTCAGTAGAATCTTGGCTATTCACATCATATACCTTTCTTAGTCTTTGCCTGTTTTTTTCCTGCTTTTCTTGGAGCCATCTCTCTCTCTTTTGCCTTGAATATGAGTATCAAACACTTTAAGCTAAATGACAGATAGGAGACGAAAGGTCAGTACATCTCTCTCAGGCTAGCCATGGTGGCTGGCTATGGGGGCCCCTCAGTAGGGGGATGGGAGGAGTCCCTCATCAGGGGGCTGAAAGGGACAGTACAAGCCCGGACTGGCCGGAGCAACGGGCAAGGGGGGGATGTGCAGGATGTGCAAGCTCCCAGTAGAGCCGGGGGCAGGTCTGCGGCGCTAGTCGAGGGCCTAGACTGGCCGGAGCAACGAACGAGGGGCAAGGGGGGGGATGTGCAGGATGTGCAAGCGCCTGGCAAAGCCGGGGTAGGTCTGTGCTAGTGCAAACCATCCCGTGGCTCTGCCGGGGGCCTGGGCTGGCCGAATAAATGGGGGATCACACCTGCCTGGAGATAGACCATGGCCGCCTCCACCTCCACCTCCACCTCCACCTCCACCGCCGCCATTCTTATCTGCCTGCACATCCCCCCCTTGCCCCCCGCCGTTGCTCCGGTCAGAGTCCAAGCCCTGGACTGGCCGCCAGAGCAACGAGGGGCAAGGGGGGATCACACTTGCCTGGAGGTAGACCCTGGCCGCCTTCACCTCCACCTCCACCTCCACCTCCACCTCCATCTCCAGCTCCACTGTCGCCGCCTCCTCCCCCTCACCATCATCGCCACCCCTCTCAGCCCCCCTGAGGGACTCCTCCCATCCTGCACATCTCCCCCCTTGCCCCCCGTTGCTCTGGCCAGTCGAGGTACCTGGCAGAGCCAGGGGATGGTCTAGCGCAGACCATCCCCCGGCTCTACCGAGTGCCTCGACTGGCTGGAGCAACGGGGGGCAAGGGGGGAGATCACACCTGCCTGGACCGCCTCCACCTCCACCTCCACCTCGCCCTCCATCTCCATCTCCACCTCCATCTCCACCTCCACAGCCGCGTGCCGCTGCCTCCTCACCATCGTCGCTGCCGTCGCCTCCTCCACCGCCATCGTGCCGCGGCCTCCTCACCATCGCCGTGCGCCTCCTCACCATCGCCACCGCTGTCGTCACCTCCTCCACTGCCACCGCCACCCCGCCTCCTCACCGTCGCTGTCGCCTCCTCACCATCGCTGTCTCCTCACCACTGCCGCCGCCTCACCATCGCTGTCTCCTCACCACTACCGCCGCCTCACCATCAGCGGCCCTCTCAGCCCCCTGATGAGGGACTCCTCCTGTCTTGCACATCTCCCCCCTTGCCCCCCGTTGCTCCGGCCAGTCTCCTCACCATCGCCGCCGCCGCACCATCACCGGCCCTCTCAGGGACTCCTCCCGTCTCGCACATCTCCCCCCTTGCCCCCCGTTGCTCCGGCCAGTCTAGGCACCTGACAGACCATCCCCCGGCTCTGCCGAGTGCCTGGGCTGGCCGGAGCAATGGGGGGCAAGGGGGGAGATGTGCAGGATGAGAGGAGTCCCCTCAGCAGGGGGGCTGAGAGGGCCGGCCGCCACCTCACCATCGCCGGCCCTCTCAGCCCCCCTGATGAGGGACTCCTCCCGTCCTGCACATCTCTCCCCTTGCCCCCCGTTGCTCCGGCCAGCCCAGGCACCCGGTAGAGCTGAGGTCTGCCGGGTGTCGGGAGTGGCTGGAGCAACGGGGGGCAAGGGGGGAGACCACACCTGCCTAGACCGCCTCCACCTCCACCTCGCCGCCTCCTCACCACCGCCGCTGCCTCCTCACCATTGCCGCCGCCTCCTCCACCACTGCTGCCCACCGCCTCCTCCACCACCGCTGCCCACCGCCTCCTCACCACCGCTGCCTCCTCACCATCGCCGGCCCTCTTAGCCCCCCTGAGGGACTCCTCTCATCCTGCACATCTCACTAGCTTGCCCCTGCCGTTGCTCTGGCTAGTCCAGACACCCTCCTGCAGAGCCACAGGGGATGGTCTGCGCTACTGCCGTATCTGGACTGCTGGCCGGAGCAACGAGGGGCGAGGGGGATAGCACAGACCATCCCTCGGCTCTGCCGGGTGCCTGGACTGGCCGGAGCAACGGGGGGCGAGGGGGGAGATCACACCTACCTGGGACCGCCTCCACCTCCACCTCTACCTCCATCTCCACCTCACCCTCCACCTCCACCTCCATCTCCACCTCCACCGCCGCCGCTGCCGCGGCCTCCTCACCATCGCCATCTCCACCTCCACCTCCACCTCCACCGTCACCTCCACTATTGCTGCCTCCTCCTCCTCACCGCTGTGAATACTTCAAATTTTCAGAAAAGAGAACACATGAGAATAGTGAGAGAAGTACCTGTTCGTCGAAGTTCACAGATCTATTGCAAAAGGCACGGAAGTCCAATCCTACATTAGATCGCCAGCTGAGTTGAGAGTCTCCATTTGGATGATTAATACTGTTGGTTAGATGTAGATATATATATAGGAGATAAATATAGGAACTCGAACTATACTGTTGGTTAGATGTAGATACATATAGGAGATAAATATAGGAACTCGAACTATAACCTTGATGTCAATAATAATAATCGTCACTATTTAAAGTATTTTTCCACTCCCTCCATGTCCTTTAAGGTGTGTTCATACGGTATCTGGGGTTGCTGGAGTGCTTACCTTCTTGGCCCAAGCTTGGAACTGGAGGAGAATAAAAAGGGCCTATAGACAGTTACATATTATTTTCATTTTAAAGGTTACTTACATATAAAAAACTAATATAAAAAGATACATATAATACTTAGAGCCAATAAATGTATAATTTAAAACATACATATAATAAATTAATATAAAAAGATACATATTTAACTTAGAATTTTTATATATATTCGTATATTTTTTATAAATTTTTTTTGTCTCATGACCATTCTCAATCGTGATTGCTCCACCTTGTTTTATCATTTCAGCCGCCTTATACCTAACAATGATTGATTCGGCCTAGATACCTGATCTTCTATTTTTGTTTTATGAAGTCCACCTATTCCTTTGTTTTTTTTTTCATTTCACATTTTTGTCTCTCCTCTCCTTTCTGCATCTTTGTATTGCCTTCCCTATGGAGCACACTGTTACCTTTGGAGTGGGAGCTTGATGGCTGCTGCTGCAGCAAAAAATCTCAAACTTTAATACTTCTCCACCAGACCACGCTTGTCAGTCATGGATATCTACAAGGGTTTCTGCCTTCATCACACACCCTTTCTGGAGTGAAAGCTACTAGGACCAATGGAAGCCTACAGGAAATCATCGCTCATTATGACATGGAGGGCAATAAAAACTACCTTGTAGATATTACTCAAAGTAAAACATATATGCTACAATGTAGTCCTCTCTATGCTACTGATAGTCTTGATTCTAGTGCTAATGACATTGCCCAAGATGTCCGACATTTGGAGACCTCAGTGGAGAAAGAATTAGGGACACAAAACACCCATGTTCATATCTCGAGCTCCTCCTCTGAGAGTGACTTGAATGGCTCAGCAACTATTTTGCAAAACTAGGTGAAGGCACAAGCAATCCAAAAGGTTCTAAGCACAATATCTCTGAAGATGAATGTATTACTTCAGAGAGTATACTTTTAGTTCTTTGTAAGAAGGAGCAACCTTCTCTTCTACGTTCATTGCTAGAAAAGTTACTCAAGTCATCCAAGTCTAGGAGGTGCCAAGACATTATGATGGTGATTCCATCCTAGAGTTTCCACCAACATATGGCAAAATAGGAAATATGGATGGAATGGAGCAAAAATATGATGGTCACCTATGGACACGTCCAGTAACATCAAACATGTCTGTAAGTTGTACCGTGCATATTAGCTATTGTGTTGGTGCTTTGGAGTGCCATAGGCTCAGCTGTCCTTTTTACTTGAACAATAAAAGGTATAACAACACCTTCTTTCATGGACATCTAACAACACCTTCTTTCATGGACATCTAACAAAAAAGATTGCAGTTGGACTTCTGACAAAGGATGAGAAAAATAAAATAGTTTGTCACTTTTGTCGCAAAACTGCACGACGCTGTGTGCAAGTGTGTAGATGTGTTGTGTATTACGTAATGCCTCGTGACACAACTATTACAAGAATGATGCTCCACACTGGGCTGCATGAACATCCAGTTCAGCCAGGAACTTCAAGGTCAATGTTGGAGCACGTGAAAATGTTTGTTTCTTAAGTGTTGAAAGCCCAGAGAAGTGCAGGTCCTCAAAAAATACAGATGGATATTGTGAAGGATATGCTGTTTTCCTCCATGATGAATCAAAATGATGAGCTACCTACAAGTATTGGGGATCATGAGCTCTGCAATTTTTTGGAGGAGTTGAGTCCTCTTGTGGAAAACCAGAGGTGAGTATTCATTCTGTAACTTAATTATATTTGGATGTATTTTTCTACATTCGGTGTCCTCTCTTTATTGTGAAATTATGTTTTTTAGGTTTAGACGCATTGTATCCCAGGAGAAAAGAAAATTGATCCTGGTAGGAGAGGGCTTTGATAGCATCCTTCTTATACAGAGAAGATCTCGCTATTCATTTATACAAGGTAGCTGTTTCCCAAGACAAGGTGGCCCTGATGATAAATGTTATGTCTTTAAGATGTCTTTGCGAGGACCAGCATCAAAGCGTGGACTTGGTGAATCGCATGCAGTGTGATAGTGGAGGTGACTTGGCAAAGTCCTGGGTTTTGTTTGATCACACTCATCGAGTTTTTGGTTGGTCAACAATGGCTTGTCATGTTTACCACCCAAGGTGAGACTACATATTTTTTCCTTTCTTTCATTTACCTTGAGCTGATTGAAAAAAATTCTCTCCAAAATCCTATAGTGTTCAAGAGCTGTTGACAATTGCCACATGCGAAATGAAGGAGGATACAAAAAGCCAGTACTATTTTGGGAAATGCTAAATAGCACAATGGAGCAATGCGGTTATGCACCCGCACACTTCTATGGGTTTATGGTGCTGATGAAGCAGGGACCGTTTTCAATGGGGGTCCGCACAACATTATGGAGGACACGGAGCGAACGTGCTTATTCCATTGGAAACAAAGTTTGATGAAGCATGCTAAACAATGCGTGAAGGCAGAAAGTCGACAACTGTTACCATATTATAGTAGTGATGTGTGTGAACACACTTAGGACCGCCGGGGCACTTTTTCCCTCACTAGGAGGTTTTTTCCCCCGTGCATTGTATATACGCCCATTATCTTCTAGGGCTTGTTATCTTTCATTTTGGCACTCATAATACACTACTGTGTTGTGCTCAAGCTTCCTCATCTTCTTGAAGTTGTGTGTGCATTCCTGCAACCCTAATTCCAACAATTGGTATCAGAGCAGGCTTCCTCCTCCCGGGCAGCATCACCGGCACCTGCCGCTTCATCTCCTCCGTTTGCGACGAGGTTTCACGAGCGTCTGCAGGTCATTTCAGAATTTTGATCTGAGGTCATTTCGCCCTCCGTTTTTGCATTCCAAGTACTGCGCAGGCAAATTCGTCCTACTGTGCAGATTTTCTGTCAAGATTAAAATCTGCAGGACAGGTGCCCATTCGTCTGTTTTGGGCTGTGCTACATAGCACAGGTCGATTTTATACAGGTTTTCCTCTTACAGACAGCATTTACATCTAGTAGTACAGTCATTGGCCATGGCTGACAACAATGATGTATTCCGCATGTTGGCTGCTGAGGATAAGTTGGATGGCACCAACTATCCATTGTGGGCATATATGATGCGACATGTATTGGTAGCAAAGGGGTTATGGAACATTGTGCAGGGTATTGATGCACGTCCTATTGTGGCTGGGAATGCTGCAAACACATCAGAAACAGGTACTGTTGATGATGGTGCAGGCACAAGTGCTGTAGCAGCTGTTCGAGAACCACCACTTTCAGCAGAGCAGATTCGTTGGGATGGTAGAGATGCGCAGGCTCATGCCTTGATTGCGCTGTCTGTCAAACGTACCATTATCCCACATATTCGCTCCTGCAGGACTTCTAAGGATGCTTGGGATGTACTTGCCACATTGTATCAGGCAAGAAATGAGGCTCGTGTTGCTTACCTCCGAAAACAGTTGGAGAGTGAGCATATGAACGAAGGTGATTCTATGGATAGCTTTTTGACAAAGATCAAGGATTTCAAAGAGCAGCTCATTTCTGCAGATGAAATCCTATCAGACAGTTCACTTGTGCAGACTGTTTTGAATGGTCTACCAGATTCTTATCAGGGTTTTGCTTCCACTCTTCGCTTGATGATGAAAGGCAATCCCAATGCCTTATCATTTGAGGAGTTAGTTTCTGTTTTGCTGCAAGAAGACCAGTCAAGGCAAAACAGGAATATTATGCGTGTCGCAGATCAAGCTTTCGTTGCTAGTCAGAGAAGCGGGAAAGGTAAAGCTGGCTTTTCTTCTAGTAAGCAGAAATCTGCAAATGCTGCGCAACCAAAGAAGGAAGACAAAGATGAGAAGAAGGGTGACAAACAGAAGACATTTTGCAAGTACTGTAAGGGAAATGATCATGTCATCAAAGCGTGTCCTAAGCTGGCTGCGAAAGAGGCTAAGAAGAAAGAGGCTGGTATGGCTGTTGTTGCAGATGCCTCTCCTTCTAACAATGAATCTGCTAATGTTGTTCAAGATACAGAATGGGCATTCAATGCGCAGTGCAGTTATGACCCATCTTTGCATGACACATGTATGTCTGCAGTAGATTCAGATGTATGGTACTTTGACAGTGGTGCCACTAAGCATATCACCTCGCAGCGCAGTTTATTCACTTTCCTTGAGTCTGCTCCCACAGGGAATACTGTCACTTGTGCCAATAACTCCTCTTATCCCGTTAAAGGAGTTGGACAGATTGTGCTGAATGTTGCAAATTGCAACACCTTTACACTTTTTGATGCATTGTATGTGCCAGGGATCAAAAAGAATCTGCTGTCAGTCTCCGCATTTGCCAAAACAGGTTTGGTTGTAAAATTTGTGGATGACAGATGTACTGTTCATGATCTCTCTTGTGGTGACATCATTGTAGCATCTGGTTCACTATGTCGAGGGCTGTATAAGCTCAATATGGATGGCAAATGTGTAGAGGATTCAGCATGTGCTATTATGGATACGCAGGCTATTTCAAATGCAAAACTGTGGCATGCACGTTTTGGTCATCTGAATTTTGCAAGTTTGCTGCGCCTGCAGAAATCTGAAATGGTGTCTTCTTTGCCTAAGCTTGAGGCACCTGTCAAGCATGTTTGTGAGGGCTGCATATTGGGTAAAATGCAGCGTGCTTCCTTTCCCAAAGATGGATCAGTGAGAGCTGAACGCAGATTGCAGCTTGTTCACAGTGATGTTTGTGGTCCCATGCAAACTCCATCATTTGGAAACTACCTTTACTTCGTGACTTTCATTGATGATTTTACCAGGCATGCATGGGTATATCCTTTGAAGGCAAAGTCCGAAGTGTTTTTGTGCTTCAAACAGTTTTTGGTTATGGCTGAAAATGTGTCAGAAAGTAAGATGGGCACCCTCCGTTCAGATCGAGGGGGGGAGTATATGTCTTCAGAATTTAATGCATTTCTGGCTGAGCGTGGGATAAAACACCAATGTACAGTGCCGTATACACCACAGCAAAATGGTGTGGCTAAGAGAAAAAACAGGTCTCTCATGGAAATGGCAAGATGTATGGTTAAGAGTCAAAGTCTACCACATGGTTTTTGGCTTGAGGCTGTCATGTGTGCCACTTATGTACTAAACAGGTGTCCCACCAAAGCATTACAGGTTGTCACTCCATATGAGGCTTGGCATGGCCGCAAGCCATCTATTGGCCATTTACGTGTTTTTGGTTGCCTGGCATATGCATTAGTGCCTGTGCAACATCGCAGAAAATTGGATGACAAAGCTGTCAAATGTATTTTTGTTGGATATAGTGCTGAGAGCAAAGGCTATCGTTTGTATCATCCACAGACAAAGCGCATTTTAATTAGCCGTGATGTTGTATTTGTGGAAGATGCAGTTCAGCCCTTGGTTTCATGTACTAAGGAGACAGATATCAGCTCACGTGATGTCTATGATACATTGTTGCCTCTTTTCAGTGGTGCACAGTCAAGTGCAATACCTCATGAGGCAGTTTTTCAGCCTATGCAGGTTTTAAATGATGGCACAGATCAGCCTATATCTGATGCAGATGTGCATGATGCACTTGAGGATGAGAGACAAGAGATTGAAGGCTCTAGGAATATGCCTAGATGGCTGGTGCAGACTTTGCGTGACAGCAAGTTGGATGCCCCTTTGTCTAGTCGCACTCGTTCTGGCTCTCATGGTGCCTCTTATGCGTCAGATTGTTATGCATTGGCTGTTTCTAGTATGTGCGATGAAAGTGAGCCTGTTTCATTTGATGAGGCACAAAGTTCAGAAAATTGGATGGCTGCTATGCAAGCAGAATACGATGCTATTATGAAGAATGGTACATGGTCTTTATGTGACTTGCCCCCTGGCAAGAAGGCCATTGGCACTAAGTGGGTATACAAATTGAAGCGTAAGCCTGATGGCACAGTGGATCGCCATAAGGCTAGGCTTGTTGCAAAAGGTTATGCTCAAGAGAAGGGCATTGATTTTGATGAGACTTTTGCTCCCACATGTCGTATGACCACTGTTCGTAGCATCTGTGCATTAGCAGCTCATAATGGTTGGAATGTACACCAGCTGGACATAAAGACTGCGTTCTTAAATGGAGATTTGCATGAGGAGGTGTATGTATCGCAGCCTCGTGGTTTTGTTCAAAGAGGGCAGGAAAACAAAGTGTGCAGGTTAAAAAAGGCTTTATATGGTTTAAAGCAAGCTCCACGAGCTTGGTATGAAAAAATACATGCATATTTGACTGCACATGGGTTTCAGAATAGTCCAACAGAAAGCACTTTGTATGCTAAACGTGTGGATGGTGTACATCTAATCATTGCTCTCTATGTCGATGACATGCTGCTCACAGGACCAAATGAGAGTCATATTGCTGATTTTAAGGCTGATTTAAATGCCTCTTTTGAGATGTCAGATTTGGGGCATTTGCATCATTATTTGGGGATACAATTTAAGCAGTGTGATGGAGGTATTGCTTTGTGTCAAACAAAGTATATTGAAACATTGTTGCGGAGATTTGGCCTTGAAGACTGCAAGCCTATTGCTACTCCAATGGAGACAGGTTTGAAGTTGAGTCTTCATGATGCTGGAGATCACTTTGATGTCACACTCTATCAGACAGCTGTTGGTTGCCTCATTTATGTATGCATTACGAGGCCAGACATTCAGTTTGCAGTCTCACAGGTGAGCAGATTTATGCATAGCCCAGGCATTAAGCATTGGCAGGCAGTGAAGCGTATCTTTCGCTATTTGAGTGGTACTCGGCATCTTGGGTTGTTTTATCCCAAGGGGGGATCATTGCCGCCAGATTTACATGCTTTTTCAGATTCTGACTGGGCTGGTTGTTATGACACACGCGTGTCCACGAGTGGTTTTTGCTTCATGCTTGGAAGCTCATGCATATCATGGTTGAGCAAGAAGCAGCCTACTGTGGCCACTTCTAGTTGTGAAGCTGAGTACAGGGCAGCTTTCACAGCTACGGTTGAGTGTGTGTGGCTCAGACGCCTTATGGCTGATTTGGGTGTTGGGCAGCCATCTGCCACCACCATCTTCACTGACAGTCAGAGCGCATTGGCAGTTGCGCGGAACCCAGTGTTCCATGCTCGTACGAAGCACATTGAGGTGCACTACCATTATGTCAGGGAGAGACTCTCTGCAGGAGAGATCAGTTTGGCTTATGTGCCAACACAGGATAACCTTGCAGACCTTTTCACAAAGGCTCTGCCTCGTGAGAAGTTCGAAGCTTTTCGCAAAGCTTTGGGCTTACTCCCTTTTGTGGATTCGTCCACATAGCTAGACACTTCCCTATACATGAGTGCTAGCTCTTGTTCACCGCATCACTCCAGGGGGGATTTGTTACCATATTATAGTAGTGATGTGTGTGAACACACTTAGGACCGCCGGGGCACTTTTTCCCTCACTAGGAGGTTTTTTCCCCCGTGCATTGTATATACGCCCATTATCTTCTAGGGCTTGTTATCTTTCATTTTGGCACTCATAATACACTACTGTGTTGTGCTCAAGCTTCCTCATCTTCTTGAAGTTGTGTGTGCATTCCTGCAACCCTAATTCCAACAACAACACCATATTGACTTGTGTGAAGAATGGAGATTGGCAACCAATAAGGAGTCAGCTTTCTTAAAAAGTTAAGAGATTCGTGAGTGGTGGAGAAATGGACATGTTCATGAGGGAAAACTATCAGTAATGGATACATGGATGAGTTGGTGGGAAGTACGAATAGCACATTGGGGCAACCTCGTGTGCAGGTGGTCTTAAGCTCAGTGGATTTAGCACAAACCCCTCGAACAAACTTATCTGAAAGTGTACATGGGAGTTGGCTTGTTGGTGAAGGATATAAGGAAAAGGTTAGCTTGTATGATGCGTGCATTTCAGATATGGCAAACGCTTTACTACAAAGTGCAAAGCAATATGCATATTAGATGGGGAAGCACAAAGGTGAGGGACCAAGCTTGAGCAAGTTGCTGGACAGGGTGGCAACAAGGTCAAGACCGACACCACCACAAGTGGCTCGCATGGTCCATGAAATAGTAGCTAATACTCTAATGTATGAGGAATCAAGGCCTCTACATGGAGATAAGGAGACTATTCAACAGAAGAGGGTGAGGACAACGGAAGTAGACCAATGCTCACATCGTCCAGGTTATGTCATGCAGAGTAGACATCGTCAAAACCGGGGAACAGCAAGAAGAGTAAGTTTTGGAGATAGATCTAGAACAAATAGTGCAGCAAAGGGGAGGACCAAAAAGTCCAATGGCTAGAGAAAACAAAGATGTAGGACATGAAGAGCCTAAACAACATTATGGCACAATGAGCGGAGGACAAATGCATGTAAAGGAAGAGGCCGTTGGACGCACAATGTGGGCCATTAGACAAACCCCATTGAACTCAAAAGTCAAATGTTTGGGAGGTATTGATGGAAGACTTAAGTGCAACTCATACATACAGGGAAGTGCAACTCATACATACAGGGAAGCTCTATTGGAGTTGTTGCCCCTAGCTTCTACACTCAAAGCGACGACATTCTAGCCTGGGAGGGCCAAAGGCTCAAATGATGTGGTTTTGTCCTTCAGATGTTTCACACACATGGCATGTAGTTCCAAACATAATATACAAGCCATCATACCCAAATATGTGGAAAGTGGATGTTGGGGCCACCATAACTAGCCAAGAGGTAGAGAAATTAGTAAAGGCAGGGTTCAAGTTAGATGTTACTCATGAAGAACCTTTTGTGTCAGGGGGTGGGAGAAATGTCCACACAAGCAACGGGCAACAAAGAAAGTGACAAGAGGCCACATGATGCTACACAGAGAATACAAAGAGATCAACCAAGTGGCGGCATTGGATTTCCAAAGAGGCAGAAAAGAGGTGCCGAGGCTATGATAGTGACAGTCCTTAATGAGAGTGCAATGCAGCTGTCTCCCTAGTCTATTTTTCATTTGGCATGTGAGAGTGGAGAGGACTATTTTATACACATCAAGGTATAACCTTGGTGTACATGTCCTGATTTCATGCAAAGAGAATCTAGAGGAAAGTCTTACATTGCATATAAGCATATCTATTTTGTCTTCTTGCGAGTATTGGGATTACATAAGAATGAGGATATGGTAATGCATCAACCGACACTATCACCAGAGGATGTGGGCAATATACTATCACGTCCTCAAAGCAAGGATGTTTGTGCATACTTAAGCTTTAATCAAGCCTCTCATGTTTGTACCTACTTAAGCTTGTAAGGAAATGTGAAGTCAATCTTTTTGTAAGAAAATTTGAACCCAATATTTTTGTCTTGCTTTGGGATGGAGTATACTATCACGTACTCTAAAGTCTTATTGTATGTAGCTTGCGACGCTATGGTAAAGGAGTTGTACCAACCATATATCTTCTTGTAAGGAAATGTGAACTCAATCTTTTTGTAAGAAAATATGAACCGGGTATACTTGTTTTTACTTGTGTTGAAATAAATATTAGTCTTTGAGTATGCATGAAAAGTTGAAGTATCCTTGTCATAAATTGTATGTATTGGAAGAAAGGTACATAGATAGGTATGTTTGTGCCTATGTTTACGTTTCTGTAACATAAAATGTGTGTTTATATGTAGGAAGGTAGGTAGGTAGGTAGGTAGGTATGTATGTATGCATGCATGCATGTATGTATGTATTGTACACATGTGTGTATATATGTATGTATGTATATATGTAGGAAGGTAGGTAGGTAGGTAGGTAGGTAGGTATGTTTGAGAATATGCATGTATATATGTATGTATGTATGTATGTGAATGTATTTATTTCTCTTTCATAAATACTTACTATATAAAAGCTCACCAAAATGTATCATTTTTCTTACAAGCTCGCATAAAACTATCTTATCTCCAAAAATCTCGCTAAATAAAGCTCACAAAAAAATCAAACTCATATCTATATCAAGCTCAAAACCCATTTCACCTATATTCAGGCGAATGGGGTCCAGTTTCAAATGCTCAGAGCTTGGAGAAAGGGGCTTTAGTGCAATCAAAACTCTAGCCAGATCAAAATAATCACAAGCTCTAGATAATTTCAGCTCAGAAAATCTCTCGTTAGAGATCAGGCATAGTTTTTGTCTTGGGTTGGAGCCATACACATGGGCTGGAGCCATACACAATAATATTCTTGCTCATTGTATCCTTCACAATTTCACAAACAGTGGGAGAAAAATGGCATAAAACAGACTCAACGAAGCTCAACCTAGATTTTCAAACTAGGTTGATTCTCTCCTTGTAGTACCACTAATAGCAGATAACAATTTTAAATAAAATATCCATTCTATTTCCAAACAATTGATTCGAGAAAATCTCTAAATATTCTTTATTTTATGAACATGTCGTGGTGCCATCAAAGTAATTACCCGTAATGATTATGACAGCTCTAAAGATACTTTATATTTGCTTACTGGGACTATTTATTTTTCATTAAACACTGAAGGGAGTAGAGTCAATGGCCACTAGTTAGCCACCTAGCACAGTTTTAACCTCCCCACCATGAATTGAATTTTTAACCTTACACATTTTTAAACCTATAGCTTTAAAAATGTATTTGAAGGTCTACTTTCATTGCTATGTTCATCTTCTTTCTCATACCAATACAAACTAAAATGCCAATCAATCCATTCTAATGGTCTCATCAAGGTAACCCCCATGACAAAAAAAAGGAGAACTAGAAGGGTCATGTTTTTCTTAGGCTTGTATTTATGTATGCATAGGCTTGTAGCTCACCTAGCTCGTTAAATATAGTGATGACCTTGACTTGAGCATTGTTGTCTATAAAATCCTTTAATAGTGTTCTTTTTGAGGGGAGGAACCACGCATTGGGGTAGAGGAGAGAATTTATGAGTAGAAAGATCAATTCTTTAAAAGCACATTTAATCATAAAAATTACAAATGATAAATTAACAAGGGAGGAAACCTAGCAATGTTTAGAAGAAATAAGTACTTAGAAATTAAAAACCTTTAGAGCATAAAAACTTTTAGAACATACAAACTATATTTATAATTTCAAAGATATTATTTTCTTAACTAGGAGTTGTGGAAGGAAGTTTAGGGTTGTGAGGAAGTAGAGAAGATCAATGGCCAACTCAAACACTGGCATAAAAACCTTTAGATCATAAAAAATTTTAGAAAATAATAACTATATTATAATTTCAAAGATATTGTTATGCTCAACAAGGGTTTGTGGAAGAAAGTTTAGGGTTGTGTGAGGAAGTCGTGGGAGGAAGAGAAGATCAATGGACAACTCAAACACCAGCATGCGCCTTCTTTGGAAGGCACCAACGCCAAGGTAGGGTATTTTTTGGTTTTCTTTCTTCACCCTAGCCACCTTGTGCATCTTCGAAGAGACAAACAAACCCCAGAAATAGGCCGCGTCGGTGCGGCCTATTTCTGGGGTTTGTTTGTCTCTTCGAAGATGCACAAGGTGGCTAGGGTGAAGAAAGAAAACCAAAAAATACCCTACCTTGGTTGTTTTTATGTTTGTAAAAATTCCAAGCTCTTCTTTGCTAGGCTAAAGCATAGCTCTTCTTTGCTGGGCTAAAGCTTCTTCAACGAGCTAAAGCATAGCTCTTATAACAAAAAAAAACCCAAAAATAGGCCGCATCGATGCGACCTATTTCTGGGCATATTTTTTTTGTGTGTGTAAAGATTTGAAGCTCTTCGTGGCTGGGATTCATGGCTTCAACACATCGAAAAAAAGCTAGGATTCAACAGATTTGAATCCCTTCATGGCTGGGCTTCATGGCTCTTTCAACATATTGAAAAGCTTTAATCACATAAAAAATATGCCTAGAAACAGGCTGCGTCGGCACGGCCTATTTTTAGGCATATTTTTTTTATGTGTGTAAAGTCTCATGCCTTCTTTGCTTGGCTTTGAATATTCAAAGATCTAAAGCATAGCTCCTCATGGCTTTTCTATTCCATCTTCAAAGAGCTAGAGCATAGCTCTTTCAACATAATGAAAAAATTCCCAAAAACGGGCCGCGCCGACACGACTTGTTTTTGGGCATATTTTTTTTATTTGTGTAAAGATTTGCTAGGCTTTGAATCTTCAAAGAATTAAATCTTAGCTCTATCAACACAATGAAAAAAAATCCCAGAAACAAGACGTGCCAGCGCGGCCTATTTTTGGGCATATTTGTTTATATGTGATTCAAGCTTTTCATGGGGTTGATTGTTTGGGCTAAGCATCTTCAGGAGCCACGACCAAGATCTTTCATCACAATTAAAAAAAAGCCCGACGCGGCCTATTTCTAGGCATATTTTTTTATTTGCGTTTAAAGCTTTAAAGCTCTTCAACTCTTCATGGCTGGATGTATTTCCATCTTCAAAGAGGAAAAAAATAGCTCAGAAATAGGCCGCGCTGGCACGGCCTGTTTTTGGGCATATTGTTTTTAATTCCTTGAAAGATCCAAAGAAGTTAAAGAGCTTATTGCAAGGTTTAAATTGTTGTTGAAGAGATAAGCTTTGAAGAGATAAGCTTTGAAGAGATAAGCTCTCGGTTTTAAGAGATTAAAAAATGTTGAATCTCATGTTGAAGAGCTCAATACCTTCATGTTGAAGAGCTCAATACCTTCATGTTGAATCTCATGTTGAAGAGCTTAATACCTTCATTATCGTTTTTTTCCCTTTGAAAGAGCCAAAGCCAAATCCCCAATCTCCAATATCTGAGGTATTTAAAGACTACGAGATCTTTGATGAAAATACAACTATTTTACCCAAACAAATCCAAAATAAAAAATGCTTATTAAGGGCATGATTAGGGCACTTGAGTGAGAATTAAGGATGCATGGGAGGTTTTTTGGTGATGCATAGTTGAATGGTTTTGTTTTGAAGGATAAATGGTTGTGTTTAGAAGGATTAATGGTTGTGCCAGTATTTTTTTGATGTGCAAGAAATCCACCACACCAATGGCGAAAGCGTACCAAGAGAGAAAAGGCACAAGTAGTTGAAAAGGAAGGGGAGTCTCAGGCAACAGTTAGCTTGCATCAAACCAGTCATGTGGTGGAGACTAATATTGAGGGTATTCAAGATGCTAGGGAGGAGGTTGACAGCCAGACACTGACTAACTCTTTGCTGGGTAGCTCTCTTATGGATGAGGGTAATGTCAAAGAAGCTTTCTTATAGATTGTGCCTTATGTGATGAGATCAGAGGTGCCTCCATTGGAGGATAACAAGGATGAGAATAAGATTTACATTGACAAAGGTGAGGATATCATGTAAAAAATTAGATTGTTTAGTTGTTTTCAATGTCCTATGATTCCTTTGTAAAAACTTATTCCTTATGCCCGTGTTAGGGGTTTAAGGGAAGATGTTCTGGTCTAAAGATTGCATTTGGCAAAGAGGGATATGTGCTAGAAAAGGGAGCATTTATAGTTTCCCTTTGGACATGTGAAAAAGAGACTACCTATGTGAATGATAAGATTACTAGTGGATGGGATGTTATTTGGCATGACATTAACATGGAGTTTGAGGAGGAGGTAAAACGTAGACCGGAGTTGCACATCCTTGTGGGTAGGATGTTTTATGTGTGGGAGGGCAACCCTCATACGGTGGCTTGGACACAAGCTATCAAAGAAAGATTTTCTCAAACATGAGCAAAGCACCACCGTGTATTGTGTACAATCATTCATCTTACACGTGTATTGTGTACAATCTCATTCATCTTACACGTGTGAGCGAGATCGCTCTCTTGGTAAGTCTTCAAAGGATGAATTAGTAAGTTTCTTATAAATTTATGTTTGATATCTTGATCATGTGGTGTTTTTCTTGGGAAAATTATAATTTTTTGTCTTCATTTTTTAAAGCTTGAGTACTCATGCTTTGGTATAACCACAACCTTTCAGAGGACGAGATTGTGAATTGTGCCAAAATTAATGCTGCCAATCATGATCATTACATGAAAGATTTGCCATAGAGAGATAGAAAGTTAATTACTTTGATTAGAAAGAAGAATACAAAGGGAGCCGAGCCTTGGTACCCTCTTACTTGTGATACTTGGGCAAGCTTGTTTATAATGTGAGTATTTGGTAGCTTAAGATTTGTTTGATACTCATGCTTTGCTTTAAATTGTCATGTGATGAGATTCGATGTTATGTGAAGGTTCAAATTACAATAATCCTTGAACAAAAAGTTTGAGCAAGTGCGCTTGACCATGGGAGAAGATGAGGTGAAAAAAATTAAAGCCAAGGAGATAGAGGAATTGGCCACGAGATATGGTGACCACATAGGGAAGGTATTTTGTAGTGTGTTTTGCAATTATGAATTGCATTTCTATTGAGATTAATATAGGGTGACTCTATTTGCATTTCAAGACAATGTTAATTTTGGACATAGTGTGTTGAGAATGATATCCATTTGTGTAGATCCTTAACATTAATGATCCAAAGCATGGTGATGCATGGTGGGCTAAAGTGTGGTCCTTAAAGTGGGATGTGGATAGCTTCGCAACACTGGAGAAGCTGAACTTATTAGCATTGTGTGATGTACCAATAGAGTCCAAAATATTTTTGGTTGGGTTTATTGAAGGCAAGCAAGACAACCAAAAATATGTTTGGCCTTGTGCGTGGAGATCATGTCTATAGAAAGTAAGTCATGGTTTTCTATAGCTATTTGTATTTAGTTGTTTACAATTTTCAAAATCTACAAATATGTCATATGCATACTTTCCTTTGTGATGTGATTTATTTTTCCTTTGAAGCTGGCTTTGAAACGAGGTCACTCTTGAAAAGATTTTACAAGGGGCAAACACTATCCTTAAAAATTTTGTGGATGAGCCTAATGGCGTGGTGGTGCCCAATGATTGCTTTCTCTATGATTATTATTTACGAGGAGATAAAGATTGACAAGAGGAAGCAGTTGTTTCCTCTTGAGACAAGCCAAGACACAAAGGAAAAAAAGAGTGCTGAAAAGGAAACAAAGAAGTCTGGTCTAGATGGCTGCCCAAAGGTTGATTTACATGATTTTTTTTGTGTGGTGTTGGAAATGTTCTTAAGAAAATTCTACATTCTTTTTAACTCAAAGATGCTTTCTCAATCATATGTTGCTTTTCAATGTTTTTAGATATTTTGTGTGTTTGAAATAAAGGGGTCATTTTGGCTACCATGCCTGTAAGAGCAAAGAAATGGTTGGCTCTAGATAATGAGGCTTTGTGTATGTACCCCCAAAGTATGCATAAGTTGTCTAAGTGCGAGTTGGAGATGTGCCCTTGGTGGATTGACCTTGAGAAAGGTCATGTTTTGGAGTGGAAGAAAGATCTCCATCAGCATTTCAAGCTTGGGCATCCTCTCGTCGATGTGGAGAAGGTGGTTGATGAGGAGGTGGAGAAAAAGATACCTACACAAAGGAGAGGTTAGTCGGCTTCTTTATCAATGTAGGCATCTACTAACTATTGGTCATTGTCTTGAGTTGTTCGTTGCTTTATTTTGCATGTGTAAGACAAAGACAAAGTTTTGGAAGAGCAGCCAAGGGCTAGGGGGGGTCACTATATGTAGAATACCCCTATCACGTGCGTTCGAGGCCTATATTTTAAATCCTTTATCTGTGAATTTTTTTATCCATATAATATCCCCTTTTCTTTATGAATCTTTAATTTTTTTTTAAAAAAATTTAAATCATACCCCTATGTAAATATATTTCTGTAAATATATACCCCCCCCCCCGCCGAGGCCAAGGGTGGACTTATTGGATGCCGAGATAGACATAAGTATTGAGGATGCTCATGATGATGGTAACTCTTTTCCAACCTCTCTAAAATTGAGCTTGGGATTTTCTTTTTGTTGTGTTGATACTACATTATATCAGATTATGATTTTGGCTTTTTGACTATCCTATCAACAATGGCATGAATAACAAAAGTTTTTTGACATCAAATCTTTCTTTGGGGATTGTTTTCAAGATGAGGGCCTTCACGGCAAAACAACCTCGATTATTTCTAAAAGAATGATAACATATATCTACCAGCCCCACATGTGCCAGTTTTGGATGTGTCATGTGGGGATTGTCCAAAGTGTTTGGCCGTTGTTGGGGATTATATTGCTATTGGCAAGGGTTTATAAATGGCACAAAGAATGCATCTTACACCATAGTTCATGAGAACATGCAAGAATCCTCACTCAAGGGTAGACAATATGCAAGGAAAGGGAGATCAGTTTCTTAGGTACATGGTGCCATCGACTCTAGGCCCCTGTCGGATACAGTATCTGAGAACCATGTGCGGTATGGAGTTGATTCTGGCTGGTTGTTGATTATGGCATTGATGGGAGGTAGTATTCCATGTGTTGGAAGCTTGAAAGCATTTACTTTTGTCTTGCGATTTGGTTGATAAAAGTTATGTTATGTTTTATAGGAGAGACAGTGGGTTGGGTTAAACGCTATTGCCATGTATTGGATTTGGAGATTTGGTGCCGTGTTATTGTCATGCATCACTCACCCTATGGATACTATGAGACTAGTGGTTGCTGGGCAGAGATAGTGTGTTTAGTGGTGGTTCCAAGGAAATTTGTTCGATATTAATATATGATTTTTTTGCCTCATTTGGTTGTTGTCATCGTATTGCAGTATACCTCTTCTATGCTCTTTGTAGTTCACAGACGAGGTATGATTCTTGCGACTTACTTCTTGGAGAGTGCACCTCGAGGCGCATCATATGCATCTTCTCGATTCGATGGCGTACAATTATTTTCTAGATGTATCTTGTGCTAGGGATCTCAGGGGGTGTGGAGATCTGGGGTGTTTTGGAGTGCAGCATTACTTTCATTGCAGGGTATTTGGAGTCGTTCTGTCATCCTGGTGGTGTTTGCCTTGAATTGGGCTATGGCACAACTCCTCTAC
Organism: Cibotium barometz; assembly: GCF_041138505.1. Lineage (NCBI taxonomy): Eukaryota > Viridiplantae > Streptophyta > Polypodiopsida > Cyatheales > Cibotiaceae > Cibotium > Cibotium barometz. Next base: position 1,162,765 of record NW_028229436.1, on the reverse strand, counting down.
TTATTAAGGTGTGTTTGAGGTCAGGTTGTTTATGCCAATGGATTCTAGGGGAGATTGCTATGATCGTTATTGTATTCGTATTGAAGAGATGTGATAAAGTATTTGAATCATTGTACCTTCTATCTTCATACGTACAACCATTGCTTCTATCTAGGAGGCAACAAGGCCAAGGGAGGCTAGCAGTTCACATGATTGGGATGATGATATTGATGAGCGTGTGGGATAGAATCCATATGATTAGTGAGAATCTAGACCTTATTCAGTTCTACATTGATGACTATTTATTTGGCTTTGTTTTTTGATGCGCTTGGGACCACTATCAATCTATTTTGTTATGGATTTAGCAGTGTTTTATATTAGGTCAATGCTTGAGGATCCTAGTTTGTTATTTTGGTTACCTTCATGCATATGTTTAAAGACAAGAACATTCAAGTTTGATCTACAATACACATATGTTTAAAGACAAGAACATTCAAGTTTGATCTACAATACACATATGTTTAAAGACAAGAACATTCAAGTTTGATCTACAATACACATATATACTTAAACATGTGAATTTGCAAAAACTAAATAATTTTTATTCTTTATTTTCTATCCAAAGTGTTCTGCGCAGAGTATGCCAAAGCAATGGCAAGAACCATGGCTGGAGACACACGTTTTGAGAAGGACCATGCAGATCGACATCACGCTCATCATGTTTTTATAGACGATGAGTGTGACTCAACTTGATTTGTTTTGGTGTATCATAGTGGACAATGCAACACATGGTTTTTGTGTTTGCTTGCGAGCCATGATTGATGATTTTGTTTCAGTCGGTCTTGCAGATATTGTTGGGTATTGTTCCACGCAATCAAAAAATTATAGTTGGAGTGGTGTTTCAATTTTGTATGGTGATTGATGTGATCTTCTAATGTGCTGCTTATGTCTTGTTCTCACTTTGCTTTTTATTTTTGTTGTAAAAGTTTATCGAGTAACTTCCAATTTTTTTGGGTTTGTTTGCCAAGTTTTGCTCTAATTTTCAAATAGCTTGAAAAAGGTTGCTTGTTGTTTGGTAAGACTCCTTGCCCGGTGTGTATGATATCTCAAAATCATAGGGTCAAAGCTCGTATTGGTGGTACTACTATTTCCCCTTTTTGGTGTTACCACTTGTGCAACTTTGGAGGGAATTTCAAGTGCATTTGGTTTTTCAAATGTCAATAAAAAGGACACATTTAAAAAAGGACACACTTAAGTGTGCATGATGGTGTGATGAGGAGTCGAGATAGTTATGACTAGGAGTGGGGGGTTTTCATGCGTGCGAACTAGCAGAAATGATTAGTGGCTCACCCCATTTTGCAGTTTAGAGCAGTCGGAGAGGAAAACGAGCCAAGAGCTCCCTCACATTCCTTCCTCTCCTCACATTCCTTCCTGCCACATTCCTTCTTCCAAGCAATGCACAGGCATCCTTCTGGTTGGTTCTCACCACCTTCCTCCCCTCAACACACAATGCATAGCAGGATGAAGATGACTCCTCAAAAGTCGGTGGCCAAGACTAGAGAAGACGATCATACAGCTGGGAAGACCCCCCCTCGGAAGTTTGTGGGAGGAGAACCAAGCATATCTACAAAAACAAAACCACCACCTTCCCTGCCACATGCAGCCCGTAGAGCAAGATGAAGACGACTCCTTGTAAGTCTGTGGCCAAATGGAGAAGACCAAACTTCAGCTAGGAACACTCCCCCTCGAAAGTCCGTGGTGGCAGGAGAAAGTGCATCTCCGAAAACAAAACCACCGCCTTCCACCGTAAAATCTTCCATCAAAGGTGAGCACCCTTTAAGCTTCTAGTTCTCTGTGTCCTCCTACTATATGGATTAAGATGTTCACTAAAGTGGCAGATTACATTTGTCTTGCCAACTCATGTTCGGGATCGTGCATACCTAAAGTTAACAAAGTTTTGTCATTTGGCGGAGGAGCGCAGATTACGGGCTGAGTCTTGAGGGCAAGCTGCCCAAGGATTTGATCGATGAGACAACCTCCCTGAAGAGCAGTGGTTGTCAATTTTTAGGACTCGCTACCAAAAGAAGATGAAGATGTACGTTAACATGGTTAGGTCAGAACTACTTGGTGATGAGTACCGACTCCTCTACCAAAAGGTTTATCAAGCAGCCCCTTCTAATGGTGAGCTGATGGAAAAGTTTGCACAGGGCTTTGCTTATGAGAAATGTGCAGTAGCTTGAGCTGATTGTAAGATCCCTGTCCCCTTCGCACAACGAAAACAAGGGTGCTAGCAGCGGAAGTAGCACTTCTTGCGCGGGGCAGGGTACCACACTCGGGGCCTCGCCCACACGGATATCTGAACAAGTCCCACGGATATCCGGACCAGAGACTAATCCATCAGTTTTTCCAAAGCCGAACCCGGAAAAAACTTCCTTTGCTCGGAAAGCACGGGTGATTCCACCAAGATAACTTTTCCCTAACGTAGTTAAAAGCCTTAGTAACTAACTAAGCTCATCTGACCGAACACGTAAGTCCCATACTCAGATCAGGGAAAAAGACTGTACTTGGATCATAGAGACCAACGCATTTTTCCTCATTGAGAGGCACAGCGTTTTCCATAGAACAATTTTTGTCCGGAATTTACTTCATCTATCGAACTAAACAGAAATTGAGACTCGATTTATAGATCCATCAGTCCAGCCTAAGTCCCATGGGTACCTGTGTTTATGAAAGATTTAGCCTTGTTTTGGAAATACAATCCGGCGTACAACGCCCAAAACACACTTCTGATTGATGATAGCCTCTATAAAGTGTTTCAGAACCCAGCACAAGCTTGGCTCATTACTCCGAAGCTAGAGGACCAGAGTGCTGAGGAGAGACAACAGTTTCTTATAGAAACTTTGAAAGACTGGCTTTTTCTTTGGCTGCAGTCGAATGATCGGGCAGCGTATGTCGCTGACAATTTCTTTGATACAGGCTCTGATAACTTCTTTGATGCAGTCAAACAGTTGCTAAAGGCTGAGAGACAAGTAGAACTTCATCGCAAACAAAAGGAATATGACCTACAAGCAGAGAGAGAGGAGAAAGCTAGGCTGGAGAGGGAAAGAAAAGAAAAGGAACAGCAGAGAGGCGACCTAGAAGCAAAGAGAAAGGAAAAAGCTGAGGAAAAGGAGAAAGCAGAGAAAAAGGAGGGAGCAAAAAAGCCCGGTCACTACAAACGCCCTTTGAGGAGGCGTAAAGATTTTTGGCGGGTGTGACTCATTGTAAAATTAAACCTTATGTAATGTTATTTGATGCTGGAAGTTAATGATGAGATAATCTTTTCAACAGTTACCTCCTACTATTCCATTTTTATGTGTTACAGAATTATGTATTGGGTTTTTTGTTAGGTAGTACACACTATAAAGTAGCAAGTATACAGTTAGCATATACTGTGGTAGTTAGTATACACTATATACAGTTAGCATACACTATATGCTAGTTAGCATAATCCTGTATGCTAGTTAGCACACTATATAGCAGCTAGTTAGTATACAGTTAGCATATACTGTGCTTGTTAGCTATATACTGTATATGCTAACTAGCATAGCATATACTGTATGCTAGTTAGCTATGCTAGTTAGCACACACTATGTAGAAGCTTGTTAGTAAACAATTATCATATACTGTGGTAGTTAGCATACAATATATGCTAGTTAGCATATACTGTATGCTAGTAAGCACACGCTATATAGTAGCTAGTGAGTATACAGTTAGCATATACCATGCTAGTTAGCATACCCTATATGCTAGTTGGCATATACTGTATGCCATACACTATATGCTAGTAAGCACACAATATAAATTAGGTAGTTAGTATACAGTTAACATGTACTGTGTGAGTTAGCATACAGTATATGCTAGTTAGCATGCTAGTTAGCCTATACTATATACTAGTTAGCATACTATATATGCTAGTTAGCATACACTGTATGCTAGTTAGCATACGCTTTATGCTAACTATATACTAGTTAGCATACTATATATGCTAGTTAGCATACGCTTTATGCTAGTTAGCATACTATATATGCTAGTTAGCATACACTGTATGCTAGTTAGCATACACTTTATGCTAGTTAGCATACGCTTTATGCTAGCTAGCACACACTTTGTAGAAGCTTGTTAGTCAGCATATACTGTATATGCTAGTCAGCATATACTATTTGCTCGTCGTTAGCATATAGTATATGCTAACTAGCATAGCATATACTGTATGCTAGTTAGCATACGCTTTATGCTAACTAGCATAGCATATACTGTATGCTAGTTAGCATACGCTTTATGCTAGTTAGCACACACTATGTAGAAGCTTGTTAGTAAACAATTATCATATACTGCGGTAGTTTTAGCATACACTATATGCCAGTTAGCATATACTGTATGCTAGTAAGCACACGCTATATAGTAGCTAGTGTGCATACAGTTAGCATATACTGTGCTAGTATATAGTAGCTAGTGTGCATACAGTTAGCATATACTGTGCTAGTAAGCACACGCTATATAGTAAGCACACGCTATATAGTAGCTAGTGTGCATATAGTTAGCATATACTGTGCTAGTTAGCATACACTATATGCTAGTTGGCATATACTGTATGCTAGTTAGCATATGCTATATGCTAGGAAGCACACAATATAAATTAGGTAGTTAGTATATAGTTAACATATACTGTGCGAGTTAGCATACAATATATGCTAGTTAGCCTATACTATATACTAGTTAGCATACTTTATATGCTAGTTAAGATACACTGTATGCTAGTTAGCATACGCTTTAGCATACGCTTTATGCTAGCTAGTACACACTTTGTAGAAGCTTTGTTAGTACACAATTAGCATATACTGTGGTAGTAGTAAGCATACACAAGATATAAAATAGAATAAAATACCATGATGCTCATGTCAAAAACCGAATGGCATGCTGTTATAGATTGCTTCATAATCTTCGGGGTGATTGTGCACATTTGTCTTCTCTTTTGCATGTGTTTCATGGGTATCTTGATACAACGTACAAGATTTGAAAGTATGTGAACAACAGGTTGATTGTAGTCTAGTTTGAAGGTGTATGCATCCACTGGCTTGTAATACAGTCCTTGCACGACATAAGAACCTTTGTCAATTACATTGTTCCACTCATCAATGTAACCCTGTTTTGCCTTTTCTTTTACTGCAATGCACTTTACCAAGTAAAAGTCTACATTCTCATCTTGGTTGTAGCATCCGGATTCACTGCAAAAGTGTCACCAATACACAAAGCACTACTTAATGCATCATGGTGGCCTTCATACACGAATTTTTCATATCCAATGATCTGTCCTTCAAGGGCATCATCAATCGGAGTGTCTTCTTCATCCTCAACTTCATCAGACAATGGCATCATCAATCGGAGTGTCTTCTTCATCCTCAACTTCATCAGACAATGGCATCAGAATGTGATAATGCCAAGGCTGCACATGAGATTTGTTAGTGCAGCGATTCCAACTATGGTTCATGCATGCATCACAAAAGCATGCCAATGGTCTTGTGGCAATGGCAGTTGCATCCTGCCGGTTGTGACCGCGAAAAGCATGCAAGGTGCGAGACTTCTCAACTGTGGCACAATTCCATTTAACCTCCCTGTTTACATCACCTACTTTGATCTCCCAAAACACACGGGCACGTTCCCTTTCTTTTAGAGGATATGATGCAGCTGCTCCCTTTGATAGGTTGGCTTGGCACTAGGCAACCACATCTGCAGCACACTTTAAAGTGGCCCCATTAGGCTTCAGCTGTTCATGTGTCAACGATCTTTTAACAACTGCACCCTTGCCATGTCCTGATCCAAAGAAGAACCAGCTCATCTCCATTCCTGTCAGTCCAGCATACCTTGCAACAAAATAGAAAGGCCTAGCAGCCTTAAACTGTGAGGCAGCACCATCTGACCAGACCCAGTGATGTTTTGGAGTGACACCTTCTCTCTGTACAATGCAGCATAAAACAATGTTGGACAAACAATGTGTCATGCACTTTGTCATCTGATATGAAGAAGTGGATTTTCTTGACTACTTCCCCTTCCCTGCAGTAGTATGTTATGTGCACAAAAATAGTTACTTGACTTGAGGTGCCAATGCATGGATTGAATCTCATTTTGCTCCTTGAATGCATATTTTCTGCAAAGTCTACAACCGACACAACCACATCGTCAGGAAATCTAAGAATACAATCCTTGAACTGTTGTGCTTGCCATCGATATAGTTATGTTTGATAAAAACCCTCCCCCTTCCTTGCGGTAGTATGTTATGTGCACAAAAATAGTTACTTGACTTGAGTGCCAATGCATGGATTGAATCTCATTTTGCTCCTTGAATGCATAATTTTCTGCAAAGTCTACAATCGACACAACCACATCATGAGGAAATCTAAGAATACAATCCTTGAACTGTTGTGCTTGCCATCCAGCGATATAGTTATGTTTGATAAAAACCTTCAGCTTGGTTTGTAAGAGTTGAAGAAACTCCCAGCACTGCATTTCTTTAGTCACAAGATCTTTTCTCTTTTTTTTTGTCTTCGTGCTTATCTGTTGCCTCCACATATGCAAACAATTTTACAAAGATATTCTTACCTGGGCTTTGTGTCTCTAAGCAGCATGTTTCTAGCTTTTTCACACCACATTTCTTACATTCGCCCACACTATTGTGGTAACCAACATCTATCTGCACTTCAGGCAGAGAACTAACTCCCAGAGATGTGTGACACCTTTGAAAGTTTGACATAAAGCCATGCAACCCCTGCTAGTTTCATCACCTCTGACGCAAACGCTGCATGTACATCTGCATTGGGCTCCATGCAGCCCGAATGACCTGAGACCGCATATGGTTAAGTGTGTCCTTTAAAAAGGACATCTGCACATGATATTCATAGCAGCATGTGTATCTATCTTTCAGCCGCCGTACAAAAAATGGCTTCATCATCTCAAACATTCTCATACCTATTTTGCAATCTGGATGCTTTTCTTTGAATCTGTAGAAGAGCTCAACCTGCAATTATGAGAGTTAGAAGGCGGTTATTATGCTAGTTATGCTAATTAGTATACAGGCCATGCACAGAAGCATACTGTATGTAACCAGCACTTACAGTATGCTAACTAGCACTTACAGTATGCTAACTAGCACTTACAGTATGCTTCCATGCATGTGCAGTATGTTAACTAGCACTTACAGTATGCTTCCATGCATGTGCAGTATGTTAACTAGCACTCACAGTACGCTAACTAGCACTTGCAGAATGCTAACTAGCATTGACAGTATGCTAACTAACACATTCAATAGGCTAATTGGTACATTCATTATGCTAAGTAGCATATTCAGTTAGCTAATTGGTACATTCAGTGTGCTAACTAGCACAAACAATGCTGACTAGCACAAACAGTGCTGGTTAGCACAAACAGGCTAATTGGTACATTCAGTATGCTAAGTAGCACATTCAGTTAGCTAATTGGTACATTCAGTGTGCTAAGTAGCACAAACAGTGCTGGTTAGCACAAACAGGCTAATTGGTACATTCAGTATGCTAAGTAGCACATTCAGTTAGCTAATTGGTACATTCAGTGTGCTAACTAGCACAAACAGTGCTAAACTAGCACAAACAGTATGCTAACAAGCACATTCAGTATGCTAAGTATCACTTACAGTATGCTAACCAGCACTTAAAGTATGCTAATCAGCACTCACAGTATGCTAATAAGCACATACAGAGTGCTAACTATCACTAATCATATGCTAACTAGCACTTACAGTATGCTAAGATGCACCTACATTATGCTAACTAGCACCTTGAGTATGCTAAGTAGCACTTAGAATATGCTAACTAGCACTTACAGTATGCTAAGATGCACCTACATTATGCTAACTAGCACCTTGAGTATGCTAAGTAGCACTTAGAATATGCTAACTAGCACTTAGAGTATGCTAACTAGCACTTACAGTATGCTAATCAGCACCTACCATATGCGAACTAGCACTCACAGCATGCTTGCTAATCAGCACTCACAGTATGCTAAGCACATACAGAGTGCTAACTATCACTAATCATATGCTAACTAGCACTTACAGTATGCTAAGATGCACCTACATTATGCTAACTAGCACCTTGAGTATGCTAAGTAGCACTTAGAATATGCTAACTAGCACTTAGAGTATGCTAACTAGCACTTACAGTATGCTAATCAGCACCTACCATATGCGAACTAGCACTCACAGCATGCTTACTAGCACTCACAGCATGCTTACTAGCATTTACAGCATGTAGAGTGTGCTAATCAGCACATAGAGTATGCTAACTAGCATACACAGTCTGCTAACTAGCATTTACAGTGTGCCTCTAGGTATGGCTTGTATACTAATTAGCATTACTAATATTGTGAGATCCCTGTCCCCACCGCGCAACGGATTCAGATGCTAGCAGGCGGAAGTAGCACATCTTGCACGGGCCAGGGTCCCACACTCGGGGCCTCGCCCACGGATATCCGGACAAGAGAATAATCTGTCTCGATTTTTCCAAAACCAAACCCGGAAAAACTTCCTTTACCCGGAAAGCACGGGCGATTCCACCAGGATAACTTTTACTCTAACGTAGTCAAGACCATTTCTGATCAAGCTGATCCGACTGTATCTATAAAGATATTTGGTTAGATCAAGAAAGAAACTTACACTTGGATCATTGGGATCAACTCTTTTTTCCCCATCAAGAGGCATAGCCGTTGATTCCTATCCATAGAATAATTATTATCCGGGATTTACTTTACCTATCGTAGTAATAGAAATTGAGTCTCGATTTACGGATCCATCAGTCCAGCCTAACCCCATCCAATCCCATGTGTTAGCCAACCGCCCAACCACTGTAGTGATGGGATCCAATTTAGAATTTGATTTTTTTTGTCTCCGATACCAGGGATAAGAGTTCCCAGGTCCCCTAGCCGGATGTTCATGCAAAAATAAAACTAGTCACACCACTTACACACCCAATATGAAATTACCTTTTTCACAGATTCAACCAGTTTTAAAACAATCCTTTAATGAAACCATAGTTTTGTCTCCGATACCAGGGATAAGAGTTCCCAGGTCCCCTAGCCGGATGTTCATGCAAAAATAAAACTAGTCACACCACTTACACACCCAATATGAAATTACCTTTTTCACAGATTCAACCAGTTTTAAAACAATCCTTTAATGAAACCATAGTATCACTGATCACAATCTTCCAAATTATCCGGTTGATTCTTAATTTCCCATCATTCCTTCATCAGAGTATCTATGGCATCATTGGCAACCAGAATGCTCACCACCTGTCCACTCACTCAGGGGTCTTTTCAATAGTTCCTAGCCCATAATACTCGGCAATATAATCACTTATAAAAATCAAGATGGACTCTCGTTGAAGATCAGCAAGATCAACCAACAGATCCATATAAAGAGCCATGGACTCATCCATTGAAGACCAGCAAGATCAACCAACAGATCCATATAAAGAGCCATGGACTCATCCATTGAAGACCAGCAAGGTCTTCAACCAGATCCATGCCCGGTTTCAGAAAACAACTCTTACTCCTTGTTCCAATATCTTCCTCGATGCACGTGTGGGTATCCTGGGTGACCCAGAGCCCGAGCACCGTATGGTCAGCACCCTCTAGGATCCTTCGCAGGTGACCTAGCGCTTCACTCATAGGCCGCTTCCTTGGTCCCTCATCCACCGTACCGGAAGCTCACCATTTTAATCGAACCGAGGCTGGTCAAGTCCTCGGTCAACCTTACTACGCGAGACGTCCTCCATTGACTCTCCGTCATCACAGCAGTTACAACTTTATCAGCTAGGTCTCCACGACCTTAATCACAAGACGATCAAAATGCTTCCCTAGCATTCTTGACATAAAACAGCCATTTACAAACAGCATTTACAAACAGTTTACAAATACAGTTTCTATATTAACTCTCATTTTTCCACATTATCTCTCATCAACCCACATTAATTATTCCACATTCCATTTATATGTGTACTCATCCAATCACACTTGAGATTCCTTCACATCACATATCATATATTCACATCCATACATATATCCACATCTACATTCACATTCACATCCATATATCCACATCTACATCCATGCATCCATTTTCACATCCACATCTACATGCACATTCACATCCATACATCCACATCTATATGCATACATTCATATCTACATGCATACATCCACATTCACATTCACATCCATACATCTACATCTACATACATACATCCACATCTCCATGCATACATCCACATCCACATTCACATTCACATCCATACATCTATATCTACATGCATACATCCACATCTCCATGCATAAATCCACATCCACATTCACATTCATATCCATACATCTATATCTACATGCATACATCCACCTCCACATTTACATCCACATCCACATCTATACATCTACATCTACATGCATACATCCACATCTATACATCTACATCTACATGCATACATCCACATCTATACATCCACATCTATACATCTACATCTACATGCATACATCCACATCCACATTCACACTCACATCCATACATCTACATCTACACGCATACATCCACATCTCCATGCATACATCCACATCCACATTCACATTCACATCCATACATCTACATCTACATGCATACATCCACCTCCACATTCACATCCACATCTATACATCTACATCTACATGCATACATCCACATCTCCATGCATACATCCACATCCACATTCACATTCACATCCATACATCTACATCTACATGCCTACGTCCACATCTCCATGCATACATCCACATCCACATTCACATTCACATCCATACATCTACATCTACATGCATACATCCACCTCCACATTCACATCCATACATCTACATCTACATGCATACATCCACATCTCCATGATTACAATAAAATTCTTTTAATTAATCTAGGGTGATAATTCCTAGAATATGGTAGGAAGTCGTCTTTTCATGCCTTAAATGAAATTATTTTATGTGTAATTTTTATAGAAATTTTGCCATAGCTCTGCTGCTATGAGTGATAAATCTCAATTATCTTAAAAGATAAAGCTTATCATTAAGAAAATGATTAGAATGATCCCTAATTGGATCATTAACCCATAATGGATTGAATCATCAATATTCATGAAATACATAAACTAAAAGAATAGGGAAAGCATTAATTTGGTCTTAAGCATAGATTAATCTTGGATTAAGGAAAAGCTTTATGAAAAGCTTCATTTGGATTGAGAATAGGTCGTGAGTATGACCATTTCTTGAGTGAGAGAGAGATATTACATAAAAACCATTAGAATTAAGCATAAATGGAATTTTATGTAATTCTTTACTATCATTCATTAATTACTTCAACAGTATTCAAAAACCATTCCAATTAAGCTTCTCAAGCTTGAGAGGGGTTGAGAAGAGAGAAACATTGTTTAGTATGTTGATGGAGCCACCAATGGGGATTGAAGAAAGAGGGAAGCTCCAATTTCTCCAATTTGGAGAGAATTGTAGAGAATAGTAAAAATTAGCATTATTTTAGCATAGTTCTAATATAGTAAAATTCTTCTCCTTTTTTTCAAAGGACTCATGTTCTATTTATAGGAGAGGGAGGCTCTAACCAAGGTTAACTGATTTCTAGAATTTTCCAGATTCAGTTTGGTTGAATTTGGACTAGATTTGGACCTAGTTTGGTTACTTTTTGATTCGGTTTGATTCCTTTTTTATTTGGTTTGGTTAAAGAGAGAGGAGAGATAAAAATATCACATTATTTTTGAGTTTAAAACTCATTCAAGCATGTGAAGTATGCACCTCCTTTAAGGGACTCCCCTTCCTTACATATGTGTCAAAATGGAATCATTATACTCAAAATATCTCATATTTTTAATATTGCTCATAGTTTCTTACTAATAAACCTTGCTCATAGTTTCTTACTAATAAACCTTGTACATATTCAACTCTTCATCTTATGTGAGTATTGAAGGGACTCCCCTTCCTTACATATGTGTCAAAATGAAATCATTATACCCAATATCTCATACTATTAAAATTACTCATAGTTTCTTACTAATAAACTTTGTACATAGTCAACTCTTCATCTTATGTGAGCATTTACTCATTTTTGGGTTTTTTTTTTACAAAATTGGATTTATCTCCTCCTCCATGGATTGATCTTATTGGCCCAAAGGAACCTTAATTGGACCATAATCCAAAAATTTTTGAAAATCTAGACCCTTAGGCTAAGGTCCTTTATACCCATTTCCAATTAATTCCAATTGCACATTGGAAAGTTCTTTTTGAATTTCTATTTCAGGGGAACTTATTTTAATAAGACGAGATAATTTTCTATCCAAAAATATTAAAAATCTGAATATTCTCTCTCTCTAGAATATTTTCTCTCTCTAGGTTAAAACAGTTAGAAACAAGGTCTTTTATATTTTTGAAGAGGGATTTAATTACACGGAAAGATGCTGGACATCTTGAGAGACTGGGGAGGAATCTTACATTCTCTCCCACTTGAAAAACGCGAGATGTCCTCATCTCGCAAACTGGGCGTAATTTTGCAAGATGCACGAATATGAGATTGAGAGAAAATTTAATTAAGATTAACCACCAAGAAAAGTCTCAAAGAGAGCAAGACTCAAGACAAGAACAAAGATTTCAACTTTATTCACTCTTGGAACATATACAGTAAAGATAGGAGAACTTTTTACACTTCCATAAGCCCATCCATCATATGGTCATAAAAGCAGCACTCACAAGCTGCACATGTATAAGGTAACTCATCTATGGAAATTATTTGGCTAGTTATTGCAGCACCTACCTCAGTGGTATGAGGTGATTTAACAAAAGGACCTCTAAGAGGCAAGCTAAAAACGAGGTAAAGGCATATCTTCTGATGAGGAAGAAAACACGCCAGTAAGAAAATCCGCTCTGAAAACCCAATATGCCTTGATCTCATCACGCAATAGTATCAGGGACCCAAACCCAAAGCTTCAATAATCATAGCCAAGTGGACATTGTTACGAAAGTGCTGCTGACCCCATGGTGTTACCCTAGTTATGTCTTGATAGGTCTGCCATTTGGTATGAGCTACAGAAGTTCCCAAGTGAGGGAAAAGTGAGTGCTCATACAGTTCTATAAAATCCTTCTTCACAGACTCGCTTGCGTCTTGAAGGTGAGAAATCATCATGAATAAAACCAATTCCTACTGCCAAGCCATGAAGGAGATTAAGAAAGAAAGGAGATCGATGGAAGTAAGATTACTGTGAGTGACAAGTAAAAGTTACGACTTATATAAAGGAAGGAGCTAGCGTAACCTAGAAGCCAACGGTATCTTGCCACTGAAGTTTTACCGTCTTTCCATGATTTGGGTTTGGCACATATTTCTATAGAAGGCTTACATGAGATACATTATGAACTTTGAGATGAGTAGGTAAAAGAAGCTCGTAGGCTAAGTCACCTTCTTTCTTTGAATTCAAATAAGGCCCACAATATCTGGGGATAACTTTTTATACTTCCCAAGAGATAAAGAACTTCTTTTAGGCCGTACTCGAATGAAGACCAAAACCTTGGTATCCAAAACACCGATTTTCACTTCTGAACTCATTGTTCTGAATCCTTAAAACAAGTGGGACTCTTGAGAAGTATTCTAGGGAAAGGGTCTTCCTTTTTTTTTAAAAAATAGAATCTTTCTTTTATTTTAGAGAGGGAATAATTATAAGATCAGAAAGGGAGATTCTTATTCTTGTATACCTCGAAGGTTGGTGAGGAATCTTACATTCTACCCCACTTAAAAAAGTGCGAGATGTCCTCATCTCGCAAGGTAGAGGACAACTCTTTTTCTTAAGATCCAATTTTATTCTAGGGTTCCTTATATTCTGGTCAACCCAACAGAATACTGGGATAAATATCCCTTATATAGAACTCATCATTAAATAACAATTCATTCAGATCATATCATTCATATCTTTAACATGATAATGGTCCTTATATAAATATCCCTTATATAGAACTCATCATTAAATAACAATTCATTCAGATCATATCATTCATATCTTTAACATGATAATGGTCCTTATATAAATATCCCTTATATAGAACTCATCATTAAATAACAATTCATTCAGATCATATCATTCATATCTTTAACATGATAATGGTCCATTAGACCGAAAAATTTCTTCTGAACATTCCTCCACGGGAATTTCAGTCAAGCAAGTTCTCAATTTGTCATCCCTTAACTTGATCTATCGATCAAGTGTTAACAGTAGCAATCTGACAGCACAATCCACTAATCTCATAGTGATTTGCTGAATTCATTATCATCATTCCAGTTATGAATATCATCACAGGGACTCGTCCCATTCATCCTCATTGTGGTTTCGCTCAAGTTATTATATTTCAACTAAATTTTAGAAATCATCATTTTTCAATGAGAATCCAAATCAATTCATCAATTCTCAAACAGAATTAAAAATCATATCAACCACATTCGAAATCATCATCTGGAAAGCATTAACGCTTATAATTTCAAGTCTTAGATTTACTCGTATATACTGTCAGTAAAGAGCTGCAGTTATACTCTCGGTATATACGGGTTGTCACGGCCCTTGGAATTATAAGGAAAATACCATCATGTCTAGGCCTCAAGCAAGTCAGGGATTCTATATAATTGCGGTACTTCCATCTGAAGACCCAATTACCAAATTACGAATTTCAGTTTGAATATCAAATTGTATGAATTATGTCACACAATTACAACCTTTTTGTGCTTCTTGATAAATTTTTGACATATTTGGCTTCTCAGTTGATCTTTATTAGCCAATTGGCTCTGATACCAAATGTGAGATCCCTGTCCCCACCGCGCAACGGATTCGGATGCTAGCAGCGGAAGTAGCACATCTTGCGCGGGCCGGGGTCCCACACTCGTCGGGGCCTCGCCCACGGATATCCAGACAAGATACTAATCCGTCGGTTTTTCCAAAACCGAACCCGGAAAAAACTTCCCTTATCCGGAAAGCACGGGCGATTCCACCAGGATAACTTTTACTCTAACGTAGTCAAGACCATTTCTGATCAAGCTGATCCGACTGTATCTATACTAAGATATTTGGTCAGATCAAGGAAGAAACTTGCACTTGGATCATTGGGATCAACGCTTTTTTCCCCATCAAGAGGCACATCCGTTGATTTCTATCCATAGAACAATTACTATCCGGGATTTACTTTATCTATCGTAGTAACAGAAATTGAGTCTCGATTTACAGATCCATCAATCCAGCCTAACCCCATCCAATCCCATGGGTTAGCCAACCGCCAACCGCCCAACCACTGTAGTGATGGGATCTAATTTAGAATTTGATTTTTTTTGTCCCGGGTACCAGGGAAAAGAGTTCCCAGGCCCCCTAGCCGGATGTTCATGCAAAAATAAAACTAGTCACACCACTTACACACCCAATATGAAATTGCCTTTTTCACAGATTTAACCAGTTTTAAAACAATCCTTTAATGAAACCATAGTATCACTGATCACAATCTTCCAAATTATCCGGTTGATTCTTAATTTCCCATCATTCCTTCATCAGAGTATCTATGGCATCATTGGCAACCAGAACGCTCACCACTTGTCCACTCAGGGGTCTTTTGAATAGTTCCTAGCCCATAATACTCGGCAATATAATCACTTATAAAAATCAAGATGGTGGACTCTCGTTGAAGATCAGCAAGATCAACCAACAGATCCATATAAAGAGCCATGGACTCATCCATTGAAGACCAGCAAGGTCAATCAACCAGATCCATGCCCGGTTTCAGAAAACAACTCTTACTCCTTGTTCCAATATCTTTCTCGACGCACGTGTGGGTATCCTGGGCGACCCAGAGCCCGAGCACCGTATGGTCAGCACCCTCTAGGATCCTTCGCAGGTGACCTAGCGCTTCACTCATAGGCCGCTTCCTTGGTCCCTCATCCACCGTATCGAAAACTCACCATTTTAATCGAACCGAGGCTGGTCAAGACCTCGGTTGACCTTGCTACGCGAGATGTCCTCCATTGACTCTCTGTCTCAGCAGTTGCAACTTTATCAGTTAGGTCTCCACCACGACCTTAATCACAAGACGGTCAAAATGCTTCCCCAGCATTCTTGACATAAAACAGCCATTTACAAACAGCATTTACAAACAGTTTACAAATACAATTTCTATATTAACTCTCATTTTTCCACATTATCCCTCATCAACCCACATTACTTATTCCACATTCCATTTATATGTGTACTCATCCAATCACATCATTTTCCATCTCCTCACTTCAGATTCCTTCACATCACATATCATATATTCACATCCATACATATATGCACATATACATTCACATTCACATCCATACATCCACATCTACATCCATGCATCCATTTTCACATCCACATCTACATGCACATTCACATCCATATATCCACATCTATATGCATACATTCATATCTACATGCATACATCCATTTTCACATCCACATCTACATGCATACATCCATTTTCACATCCACATCTACATGCACATTCACATCCATATATCCACATCTATATGCATACATTCATATTTACATGCATACATCCAAAACTCTATGCATACATCCACATCCACATTCACATTCACATCCATACATCTACATCTACATGCATACATCCACATCTCCATGCATACATCCACATCCACATTCACATTCACATCCATACATCTACATCTACATGCATACATCCACCTCCACCTCCACATTCACATCCACATCTATACATCGACATCTACATGCATACATCCACATCTCCATGCATACATCCACATCTACATTCACACTCACATCCATACATCTACATCTACATGCATACATCCACATCTCCATGCATACATCCACATCCACATTCACATTCACATCCATACATCTACATCTACACGCATACATCCACCTCCACATTCACATCCACATCTATACATCTACATCTACATGCATACATCCACATCTCCATGCATACATCCACATCCACATTCACATTCACATCCATACATCTACATCAAATGCCTACGTCCACATCTCCATGCATATATCCACATCCACATTCACATTCACATCTATACATCTACATCTACATGCATACATCCACCTCCACATTCACATCCACATCTATACATCTACATCTACATGCATACATCCACATCTCCATGCATACATCCACATCCACATTCACACTCACATCCATACATCTACATCTACATGCATACATGCATACATGCATACATTCACACTCACATCCATACATCTACATGCATACATCCACATCTCCATGCATACATTCACATCCACATTCACATTCACATCCATACAACTACATCTACATGTATACATCCACCTCCACATTCACATCCACATCTATACATCTACATCTACATGCATACATCTACATCTCCATGCATACATCCACATCTCCATGCATACATCCACATCCACATTCACATTCACATCCATACATCTACATCTACATGCATACATCCACATCTCCATTCACACTCACATCCATACATCTACATCTACATGCATACATCCACATCTCCATGCATACATCCACATCCACATTCACATTCACATCCATACATCTACATCTACATGCATACATCCACCTCCACATTCCCATCCATATCTATACATCTACATCTACATCTACATGCATACATCCACCTCCACATTCCCATCCATATCTATACATCTACATCTACATGCATACATCCACATCTCCATGCATACATCCACATCCACATTCACACTCACATCCATACATCTACGTCTACATGCATATATCCACCTCCACATTCACATCCACATCTATACATCTACATCTACATGCATACATCCACATCTCCATGATTACAATAAAATTCTTTTAATTAATCTAGGGTGATAATTCCTAGAATATGGTAGGAAGTCGTCTTTTCATGCCTTGAATGAAATTATTTTATGTGTAATTTTTATAGAAATTTTGCCATAGCTCCGCTGCTATGAGTGATAAATCACAATTATCTTAAAAGATAAAGCTTATCATTAAGGAAATGATTAGAATGATCCCTAATTGGATCATTAACCCATAATGGATTGAATCATCAATATTCATGAAATACATAAACTAAAAGCATAGGGAAAGCCATTAATTTGGTCTTAAGCATAGATTTATCTTGGATTAAGGAAAAGCTTTATGAAAAGCTTCATTTGGATTGAGAATAGGTCATGAGTATGACCATTTCTTGAGTGAGAGAGAGATATTACATAAAAACCATTAGAATTAAGCATAAATGGAATTTTATGTAATTCTTTACTATCATTCATTAATTACTTCAATAGTATTCAAAAACCATTCCAATTAAGCTTCTCAAGCTTGAGAGGGGTTGAGAAGAGAGAAACATTGAGAAATTATAGAAAAGATAAAAATTCACCACTTACCTTACAAATTGCTTGATTCTTTGTTCACGGTAGAGGCTCCCAACCAATCAATTGGTTTAGTATGTTGATGGAGCCACCAATGGGGATCAATGATTTTATATTCACGTGATCATAAATTTTTTTTTGTTAATAACATGTGTTAACATGTTATTAACATGTTAACATGTTAACATGTTCCCAAAAAAGCCGGTGGGAAGCAACCTGGTAACCGGATAAAATCCCGCCGGGCTTTTGCTATACCCGGCGGTCCCGCCGAGAAAAAGGAAACCCCGACGGGTCCCGCGACGACGGGGTCGTCATCCAGCCCGGCGGGGTACAATTTCCTATATATATGGGCCCGGGGGCCCTTTGGGAGTTCATTGCTGACAGCATACATATGTAATGAAACTTGTGTGTGTGTGTGTGTGTGTATGTGGGTGTGTGTTCCTGCGGGCAGCCACCCACTGTCGCAATGCGGGAGGATGTGGGTGGTCCGCCACACGAGGGATGTGTGTGTGGGTGTGTGTTCGTGCAGGCAGCCGCCCATTGTCACAATGCACGGCAGGATGATGTGGGTGGTCCGCCACACGACAGGTGTGTGTGTAAGGCCATTCTTCGGAATGGTACTTACCCTGGGGCACTTAGTCGGTAACGCGGCTAGTCTGTGTCCTATGGTAAGTATGGCACGCCGTAGCGGTACTAGTTGGTAACGCGGCAAGCATAGTATCGTTATGGCGATGTCACCTTCCCTTCCTTTCCCTTTGTCAAATGCGGGCATATGGTCGGTAACGCGGCCAGTGTATGTTCGTATCCTATTCGTATTCCCATAGAATCGGGCGGCATTTTGTCGTTAACGCAGCAAGTTGGTGTCGTCCGCTAGTGCATAACTTGTTTTTTGCATATTGCGGCATTTGATCGTTAACGCGGTCGAAAAGATGTTGTAAATTTGTTTGATTTCACTTGTATTGTTTTTATTGTGTTTGATCCATGCGATACTTGGTTGCTAATGCGGCATGAGTATTTCATGGATCAAAGTTTACATCATATTGTCTAAACGTTTTATTTTATAATATCGTGATTCGTAACTCGAAAAAATGAATATCTCTCTCTCTTCCTACCCCCCTCTCTCTCTCATGATACACTTCACAACTCTTTCTCTCTCTCTCTCTCATGATACACTTCACAACTCTCTCTCTCTCTCATGATACACTTCACAACACGATAGATGTGTAGATAAGGATTTCTTTTTTTTTCTCTTAAAATATACATAATTCCTAATAATTTCTTTTTTCTCCCTCTATTTACTTAAAAATTAAAACAGTACATTATTTTCCTCTTTAGGAACTCACAAAAACATTAAAAATGTCATCTAATGTTTCTTCTCTCTATCTGTCACAACTCTCTCTTCCTCTCCTCTCTCTCTCTCTCTCTCTCTCATGATACACTTCACAACTCTCTCTATCTGTCACAACTCTCTCTTCCTCTCCTCTCCTCTCTCTCTCTCTCTCTCTCTCTCTCTCTCTCTCTCTCTCTCATGATACACTTCACATCTCTCTCTCTATCACGATAGGTGTGTAGATGAGGAGTGCTTTAGGATTACAAAACATTATTTTCCTCTCTTTAGGAACTCACAAAACTATTAAAAATGTCATCTAATGTTCCCTCTCCCTCTATCTGTCACACCTCTCTCTCTTCCCCCCCCTCTCTCTCTCTCTCTCTCTCGTTCGATAATGTATACACTTGATAAGTAATAATGCACTTGTTGCGGTTGTCTCATGTTCGATAATGTATTTAATATTGTTTGATATTCCGTTTTTGTTTGATCATTGATAAGTAATGATAAGTGTCTCACGTTCGATAATGTATTTAATATTGTTTGATATTCCGTTTTTGTTTGATCATTGATAAGTAATGATACACTTGTTGCTGTTCTCTCACGTTTGATGATGTATTGGATGAACGGTTGAGTTCATTAAAATTATTTGATATTCCGTTTTTGTTTGAACATTAATAAGTAATGATACACTTGTTGCTGTTCTCTCACGTTTGCTTGATGTTGATTTCAGTAATGTTTGATATTCTGTTTTTTTGTGTTTAGTGATATTTGCTAGATTTACGAAGACGACCAACATGCTTTCCCCTGAAGAGCGTAAAATCGTTCTACGAGCAATTCGCATTGAAGCAATCATCACAGTGTCACAATGTGCTGATGATGTCGTCAAAAAGATCAATGAGTCTGAGATACTCATGCGAGATCTAATAGACCAGATATGGAAAAATGCACAGCGTCGGCAACGCTGAGTTGCTTGATAGACAGAAGATAGCAGATTTCAACAATCAATATATAACACGAACCATTTTGGGGAGCATGCGTGTAGCATGCGGTGATCTTAGAGATGCTGCCCCGCCTGAAGCTAATATGCAACGTCTACAGTTATGGGACATTGTATGGAGCGAGCAAAGAGCCAAGAGCAAGCGCATGAAGGCACTGGATGCAGAGTCCCTCCCCAAAAGAGTGCGCATTGCCCAGGACATCGCTGCAACGTCCAGCCAGGCAGATGCAAGTGGTACAGGTGTCATTAATCGTACCATCTACAATTCTATGTGCACACACCTCATTGGCATCCCGCACGAGGCTCTGTTCGAAGGGCGAACAATAGGCTCTGGTGTTTTTGGCACAGTAAAAGAGTATACAGTTAAAGGTATATCATTTTTGCCGGAGCACATTACTTTTTACGGAAAGCACTACAAAGGAGAAGGCAACGCCAAGTTCGAGAGCTTCCAGGCAGAGCAGGGCATGCAGGTTCTACACCCATCGATTGTCAGGTGTATTGCCTTCACAAAAGAATCTCCTTGGATCACTATTTTCCCGTACTATAATGGCGGCTCGCTTTGGTGATACTCTTCTGAAGGTTCCCTTCAGATTCAGTGAGTTCACCAGAGCAATTTTTCGTTTGGATCGAGGATGGAGACAACCCCTGCCCGATAATATTCCTTTAAGTCATCTAGAACTTTCTAAAATAAAACAAATAGTAATAACCATGCCACATATTATGCATGCCCTGGGGTGGAAGGCCTAGCGGCAGCACATCTGGCAGTAATTGTACATTCCGACCTACATCCATTCAATGTAGTGTTGGATTTTACAAAAGAGTTGAAGCCACGCATAGGTATTACCGATTGGGGGTTACTGCTGAGAGCGCCCAAAAAACGGGTGTCTCTCAATTTTGTATTTAAAGCAGACAAGAACCCTGAGAAGGTGGCACAGGCGGTCTCCTACGCAGACAGAGAGCGAAATAAACGGCCGTGGATAGCCTCGGAACTTTATGATCCGTTTTTGGCAGATGCATACACTCCTGCATTTGATGTTTTTGCCTTGGGATATTTATTACAAACTTTATATGACTTTTGGCAGAAAGTACAAGAGTTGTGGATGGATAATAGTTCCTATGACAAAGTTACCATCATGGATACTATTATTTATAGAGTCAAAAATTGGATGTTTCTGCCTAATCGCGATGAGCGAAAATCAATTTTGCAAGTAGTTGAATTTTTTAGATCACTAAATACTGACCCAACGAGGGCACAACGTCCTCTTGTAGAGCTATCGGTGTCATTCATCCCAATTTTGTAATGATACAGTATCAGGAGATTAAGTTTCAGGAATGGCACTTTGTTTCTCTCTTCAAAATTTGATGTGTCCATTGTTTGAAATATTATCTCATTGAGTCTTTGCAATATCTCTCTCCTCTTGTGGTGTTTAAGTTTATGTTTTCTCTTCAAAATTTGATGTGCGCGTATTGTTTGAAGTATTTTTGGAGTCAAGTGGATATTTCTCATTGAGTCTTTGCAATACATATCTCCTCTCGTGGTGTTAATGGTCAATTTATCTTACGTTGATCTTTACAGTTCATTAAAATTCTAAAGTCATTTATGTTCATGCAGATATGGTAGAGGCGCAAGCAAACGAGCATCAAGAGTTAGCCAAGAAGGCATATGAGCGAATGAAGGCCCTTGCACATGGCTTGACAGCCCGCGAAGCTACAAGAACAGCATGCAGGTTGTCTGTAAGGACCCCGACCCGTACGGCGAGGGAATCCTTTTGATAGGCGGTTAAGTCTCGTGTTATTTTCCGATTGACGACACCTCGATCTCATAGAAATACGAGGTTACGAGCAAACGGACGGACCTAACTCTATCTCGCAGGGGAAGCGTAGTCATCCT
Organism: Cibotium barometz; assembly: GCF_041138505.1. Taxonomy (NCBI): domain Eukaryota; kingdom Viridiplantae; phylum Streptophyta; class Polypodiopsida; order Cyatheales; family Cibotiaceae; genus Cibotium; species Cibotium barometz. The sequence goes on along the minus strand of NW_028229436.1, from coordinate 1,140,020 downwards.
AAAGGAAATTCTAATCCCCAGCACAAAGTGTGCGTGGAGATGGAACAAGATCCACACTTGGTTCAAGGAAGCCAACGCCTTTTTCCCTCGTATTTCATGAGGCACGGCCGCTGGCTCGGTCCCCTAAAACAAGTCTTGTTCGTGACTCTACTATTCCCTAAGTATCGTAAGTTACGACTAGTAGAAAGCTACCCGACTGATCGGGTCCACCCATCCTTAGAATGGTACCGTCAGGGCATCCATTCTCCCGCTTTCCACACACTCACCCGTTCAATTGTTTTCTAATTAAGTCCTACCACACTGTAAAACACTTAAAAATAAATTCCTTTGTTAATTAATTACACTTGATTCCTTAAAAGAAATCTTCCTTAGCACAACATTGAAATCAACAAACATTCTTATAGTGAAAAATATTTACAAAGACCCTCGAGCCGGGCCGATATTCCAATCCAAACTTCATGACCAAACCATAACCATAACCATAACCACAATCCAATCACAACCACAACCACAACCACAACCACACCGATGATCTAGAATTCGATCTTCCAGTTGGGTAAACCTCACGGACCGTCTCCCCTCGTCGTTAGCCAGCCGATGAGGGCCAAGCCGTCCTGTCACCCCCTCAGGTACTGCCGCTTGTACCAACCCTCTTGCCCTTCGTCTCCTCATGAGGTGGGGGTTAAGTCACCGCACTAGCCTGGACCCACAGAACTAGGCAGCATATATACATCACCCTGGTGGTGAAATCCAATTCCCAGTGGCATAGGAGGGGATTACCCTGGGCCGACTCCCGACCTCGCTATATCCTCCGCCCGGCTACACAGGCAACACCGAGTTAGCTAAGGGGGGGAGAAGCTGTACCTGCATGTTAGCAATAAACCAGTAGTGTATCCAATAAAAAGAGACATAGCCTTTATTCAATGAATTCCCAGTGGCATAGGAGGGGATGCCGACTCCCGACCTCGCTATATCCTCCGCCCGGCTACACAGGCAACACGGAGTTAGCTAAGGGGGGGAGAAGCTGTACCTGCATGTTAGCAATAAACCAGTAGTGTATCCAATAAAAAGAGACATAGCCTTTATTCAATGAATTCACACATTAACAAAAACCATCGTTTCGGAAAGACAATGATTCAAAAGCAAGATTATTTTCTTATAACTTTACTTAAGAGTAACCATAAGGTACTTTAGGCCATCTATACTAGGGGTTTAACCTTAGTCCCTTTCCTATTATTTCAAATCTTTGCATTAAGCTTCATAAGAGAGAATTTTACTTAAACTTGTTAAATGACCAACCTGGTTATCGTTTTCGTGCCTATTCACTTCAAGAGGGGCGAAGTCGTCGATTGCAGGGACGCGATTCGCTTCATTCCCTCCTTGGGCAGCGCGTGGTTCTTCAATTCGGCGGCGTTTCGGCGCCATAGGAGTACTAGAGTTTTAAGAGGATAGAGAGAAACGGGGTGAATATAAGAGGTTGGGAGCGTGGAGAGAAAAGAGAGAATTCTACTGGTTCAAAGGGATTCGAAAACGGAGTCCGTTTGGGGTAGGAAAAGCTTGTTGGGCTTATGGGTAGGAACGACCTCTTAGCCTAAGTTTAAGTCGTCGCATATGGGGGGGGGGGGAATTGAGAGGGTGTCCTTAACTTGGAGAGCTCTTGAGAAGAGTGTACGTCTAGGGAGGCCCAGGGAAGAGTAAGGCAAGGGTTGGAGGAGAAGCACACTTTAAGTCTATTCACACGGGGGGAGAAGAGTGTAGGACATGTCCTAGAGCTTGAGGGAGGGCTTGCGCGTAGGGCCTTGCGTGGGGGCTTGTCTGGAGAAGGGGGCTGGGAGGGTCCTTTTATAGGTGCTGGAGGGTGGACGTCCGGGTGCGGGGAGGTGACACGTGGGTGGTGTAGGTGTCCGGGAGAGAGTGTGGGCGTGAGACACCTGGGGGTGGAGGTGTCTCGAGGAGAGAGAAAGTGTGACACATGGGGGTGGAGGTGTCCCGAAGAGAGAGAGAGCGCGACACCTGTGGATAGAGGGTTCTGGGAGGAGGGGGTACGTGTAGGAGGGTGCGTCTAGGTCGTGTACACGCTTGGGTGTCCCGGGTGGATTGTCGGTTTTTTTCACGGCGGCGCCCGTGGGTGGGGCCCACGCCGGTCGCCCGCCCCCGTCGTCCCAAGGGGTCAAAATTTTTTTTTGACGGAAATGTCCGGGGCCTTGCCCCGTGACCATGGGGGCGTGTTCCGTTCGTTGATTAGACGCCTGGATAGTTACTATTTTAGGTCGGAAGTTCGCAGATTAAAGGCTTAAAAGCTTAATTAAACCCATTCCGGGTACCCGTTTTTAGTTCAGAAAAACCTATTTTAAGCGTAAAATTACGCGTAGATTCCAAATTTGGATTCAAAATTACAAATTTCTAAGCAAAAATGGCTCATTTTCCAAAAATAGAAGTTTTTTTATCGTAAAAATGACAAACTAAGTTATATTTTTCAACTCTGAAGCAAGTACATTGTTATTTACAATGGGTATGTTACATCTTTTTCAACTCTGAAGCAAGTACATTGTTATTTACAATGGGTATGTTACATCCTTCCCTACTAAAAGAACTCGAGATGTCCTCATCTCGGCACGAACTCTGGGTAATTCTTTTGGAGGGTTGACTCTTCCTCCCAAGTGGCATCCTCCTCAGGGTAATCTTTCCATTCCACTAAATGTTCCCTAAGGATTCTATTGCGAAGCACTCTTTCTCTAGAGTCCATGATTCTATTTGGTCTCATTTCAAGGACTCCTTGAGTTGGCATTACAATTTGTTCATCATCAAGAACATGATCAAGATGAGGCACATATGGCTTTAGTAAGCTTACATGGAATACATCATGGATTTTGAGGTGGTTTGGGAGGCGAAGTTTGTAGGCATGTTTTCCCAAAAATTTGATGACTTCATAAGGCCCACAATACCTTGGACTCAGCTTCCTAAATTTTCCAAGAGATAAAGAACTCTTTGGCCGCACTCGAAGAAAAACTTTGTCTCCTTACTGAAAGATTCTTTCAGATCTTTTGGTATCAGCATAATGCTTCTGTCGATCCTGGGCGGCTTTAATATCCTTACGAATAGCTTTGGTTTGTTCTTCCATTTCTTCAAGCATTATCCTGGAGGCTTCAACCTTTAGTGTGGGGTCAGAGAAATTTAAGGGAGACAAACATTCCTGGCCATAAAGAGCTTTGAATGGTGACATCCCTATGCTTTGGTGATAGGATGTATTGTAAGAGAATTCCACTAGAGGGAGATACTGAATCCACTTCTTTGGTTCACGCCCACAATAGGCTCTTAGGGTGTCTTCTATAACCTAATTAACTCTCTTAGTTTGACCATCTGTTTCTGGGTGGTAAGCTGTACTGAAACAAAGTTGTGTTCCAATAGCCTGGAATAATGATGTCCAGAACTTTGAAGTGAAGTCAGAGTCCCGGTCTTCACTGACTATTCTTTTTGGCAATCCATGAAGCCTAAAGATTTCCTTGATGAAAAGGCGGGCAATATCAGAAGATTTAAATGTCTTCTTTACTGGGATAATATGGGTCACTTTGGTAAGCATATCCACAACTACTAAAATAGAATCATATCCTCCTTGTGTTGTGGGAAGACTTGTGACAAAATCCATACTGATACATTCCCACTTCATCTGAATGTCCAGAGGTTGGAGTTTCCCGGGCATTTTGATTCTTTCAGCTTTAATCCTTTGACATGAAAGGCATTGTCTGATGTATTGAAGGATATCTCTCTTCATTCCAGGCCAAAAGTAACTTCTCCTTAAGGCATTCAAGGTTTTTGCATAACCTGGGTGTCCTGCTACACGAGGCTATCATGAGCTTCATACAAGATCATCTTCTTCAGTGCAAGATCCTTGGGAATACATAACCTATGCATGAAGTAGAGGCATTCATCATCGAGGGTGTATCCCTTGATCAATATATTTTCCTTTTCTGTGGGTGCCTCCTTGTGAACTAGGCTTACTAGCTTTTGGTAATCAGGGTCATGAAGTGAAACCTACTTTACCTTCTCTAGGATGGGGTTATTGGGCATAGAGATTGCACTTAGGAAGGATTTGCGACTAAGGGCATCTGCCACAACATTATCCTTTCCAGGACGAAATTTGATATCAAAATCAAACTCTTGCAGAATCTCAATCCACCTCCTTTGCCTCATGTTGAGATTGGGATGGGTGAAGATCCACTTTAAACTCTGGTGTACAAGCAGAAACTTACGGCCTAGGAGATAGTGTCTCCATAACTTGAAACAATGAACAACTGTAAGGAGTTCCAAATCATGGGTGGCATAATTGACTTCATAGGATTTAAGCTTACGAGAAGTGTAAGCCACAGGCCTTCCTTCTTGAATTGCAAGGCCACTAGCATCAGTGTGACAACCTCAAACTCTTTGGTGAAGTCAGGGAGCTTCAGAACTAGTGCTGAGGTGAGGATAGTCTTAAGTTGGCTAAAACTGATTTGGTGGATTGGTAACCATATCTTGAGGAGATCAGTTAAGGGTGCGGCTATCTTGGCATAATCCTTGATGAAGATCCTATACCATCCTGTGATGCCTAGAAACCCACGGATTTCTTTGACTGTCCTAGGGGGTGGCCATTCCAATATATCCTTGACTTTGGCAGGGTCTACTGAGATGCCCTTTGAGGAGACAATGAACCCTAGATATTCAATTTGGGAAGTGAAGAAGGTACATTTGCTTTTCTTGGCATAGAGCTTATGTTCGCGCAGTATTTGCAATACTTTGCGTACATGCTCATCATGTTCCTTTTTTGACTGAGAATAGACCAAGATGTCATCAAAGAAGACAAGGACAAATTCATCCAAGTAGGGTCGGAAGATATCCTGCATTAGGCGGTTGAAGGTGGCGGGAGCATTGGTTAATCCGAATGGCATGACTGTAAATTCATAGTGGCCATAGCGGGTATTGAAAGCGGTTTTGGAGATATCTGATTTCTTGATCCTAATTTGATAGTAGCCAGACCTTAAATCCATCTTGGAGAAAACTTTGGATCCATAAAGTCTGTCAAGAAGTTCGTCGATGCGGCCATTTACAAGGATTGGACTAAATCCAATCTTATTTATTTACATGGTAGTCCTCTAGGGAACCTAATAAAGATCTGTGGTGGTAGCATTGAAAAAGTAGGGGGGTTCTCCCATGGTTTCAAGAACTCGATAAGTCTCTGGTAGGGGAAGTAAACCTCGTCTAGAAAGACGGGTAACGGCTACTCTATCAGGGGATACAACTTGAGTCACCCTATCATAAACCCATCGATTCTGCAACATGCGATTCCCATCGATAGTGACATAGGTGTTACGAGGAGTGCCAATAAACCAGAACAGGCGAACCATCCGCAACATCTCGGCATATCGGATCCGCCTCAAGTCGTTGGTGAGATTGCCGACGTGCTCAGCTCGAGAATGATGAAATAGGTAGATCGACGATGCCAATACTCAGCTCTGTTCCATCCCCTTTCGATGCGAGTGTAAAGAGGAAGGGTTAGCTTGTCTACAATGTGCATCATAGTGTCACGAAACTCAAATTCGGAAGAGCGACAAGCAGTCATGAACATGCATTGGAATACCAGGAAGCGAGAATAGGGATCCATCTCGTCCTCTTGCGTCCAGCCGTAACTAGATTAGTTTAACAAGAATTCCTAGAGCAACAAGAGAATACAATATGAAATCTCCCAAGTCTAAACTTGCTCTGATACCACGTGTAAGGACCTCGACCCGTAGGGCGGGGGAATCCTTTTGATAGGCGGTTAAGTCTCCTGTTTGACGACACCTCGATCTCATAGAAATATGAGGTTACAAGCAAACGGACGGACCTAGCTCTATCTCACAGGGGAAGCGTAGTCATCCTAAAGGAAATTCTAATCCCCAGCACGAAGTGTGCGTGGAGATGGAACAAGACCGACACTTGGTTCAAGGAAGCCAATGCCTTTTTCCCCCGTATTTCATGAGGCACGGCCGTTGGCTCGGTCCCCTAAAACAAGTCTTGTTCGTGACTCTACTATTCCCTAAGTATCGTAAAGCTACCCGACTGATCGGGTCCACCCATCCTTAGAATGGTACCGTCAGGGCATCCATTCTCCCGCTTTCCACACACTCACCCGTTCAATTGTTTTCTAATTAAGTCCTACCACACTGTGAAACACTTAAAAATAAATTCCTTTGTTAATTAATTACACTTGATTCCTTAAAAGAAATCTTCCTTAGCACAACATTGAAATCAACAAACATACTTACAGTGAAAAATATTTACAAAGACCCTCAAACCGGGCCGATATTCCAATCCAAACTTCATGTCCAAACCATAACCATAACCATAACCACAATCCAATCACAACCACAACCACAACCACACCGATGATCTAGAATTCGATCTTCCAGCCTCAACCAGCTGGGTAAACCTCACGGACCGTCTCCCCTCATCGTTAGCCAGCCGATGAGGGCCAAGCTATCCTGTCACCCCCTTAGGTACTGCCGCTTGTACCAACCCTCTCGCCCTTCGGAGGGGACGTCTCCTCATGAGGTGGGGGTTAAGTCACCGCACCAGCCTGGACCCACAGAACTAGGCAGCATATATACATCACCCTGGTGGTGAAATCCAATTCCCAGTGGCATAGGAGGGGATTACCCTGGGCCGACTCCCGGCCTCGCTATATCCTCCGCCCAGCTACACAGGCAAGCACGGAGTTAGCTAAGGGGGGGAGAAGCTGTACCTACATGTTAGCAATAAACCAGTAGTGTATCCAATAAAAAGAGACATAGCCTTTATTCAATGAATTCACACATTAACAAAAACCATTGTTTCGGAAAGACAATGATTCAAAAGCAAGATTATTTTCTTATAACTTTACTTAAGAGTAACCATAAGGTACTTTAGGCCATCTATACTAGGGGTTTAACCTTAGTCCCTTTCCTATTATTTCAAATCTTTGCATTAAGCGCTTCATAAGAGAGAATTTTACTTAAACTTGTTAAATGACCAACCTGGTTATCGTTTTCGTGCCTATTCGCTTCAAGAAGGGCGAAGTCGATTGCAAGGACGCGATTTGCTTCATTCCCTCCTTGGGCAGCGCATGGTTCTTCAATTCGGCGGCGTTTCGGCGCCATAGGAGTACTAGAGTTTTAAGAGGATAGAGAGAAAACGGGGTGAGTATAAGAGGTTGGGAGCGTGGAGAGAAAAGAGAGAATTCTACTGGTTCAAACGGATTTGAAAACGGAGTCCGTTTGGGGTAGGAAAAGCTTGTTGGGCTTATGGGTAGGAACGACCTCTTAGCCTAAGTTTAAGTTGCCGCATATGGGAGGGGGGAATTGAGAGGGTGTCCTTAACTTGGAGAGCTCTTGAGAAGAGTGTACGTCTAGGGAGGCCTAGGGAAGAGTAAGGCAAGGGTTGGAGGAGAAGCACACTTTAAGTCTATTCACACGGGGGGGAGAAGAGTGTAGGACATGTCCTAGAGGTTGAGGGAGGGCTTGCGCGTAGGGCCTTGCTGGGGGCTTGTCTGGAGAAGGGGCCTGGGAGGGTCCTTTTATAGGTGCTGGAGGGTGGACGTCCGGGTGCGGGGAGGTGACACCTGGGTGGTGTAGGTGTCCGGGAGAGAGTGTGGGCGTGAGACACCTGGGGGTGGACTCGAGTGGACTTCGCCTCCAGAGAGGCCACTGTCAACACCCACGACATACGTGAAGAGACAGTGACATTCACAAGGGAAGAACTTGCTCTCATGGTAGAGGGCGCTGGATTGGAGTTAAACAAGGTCAAAGAAAGCTTAGGGGCACAGCTAGCAGAGAAGGAGAAAGAAGTTGAGCGATTATCTCAAGCGTCAACTCCTCCCCCGGCCAATAGAGGGATTCAAGAGCAGCTCACAAAGATCAGGCAAGATGTATAGAGCATCTCTTCACGTATTGCTCCTGTGCGCCAAGGAAGCCACATCTCTCATTTTTTGATACATCCTGATCTTGTGGGAGTTTCTGCTGAGGCTACTAGTTTCTCCACCCCCCAATGTCCTGTATATTACAAAGTATTCGATGGGTGGAGATATACTACCCCCTGTGGACACTACTACCACTTAATATGTTTAGTGAGGCAAATGCAAAATACTTCCACATGTGCATTGTGCAGTGTCCCAATAAATCAAGGTATTTATACAATGTTCGGCATGGCTAGCGAATATAAACCACCAAGACCTTTAGATGTAACTCCGAGTGCAATTCGTAATTTATTTCAAGATGAAAGCTAAGAAAGACAAATCCTACTTTTGTATTGATAATTTCTCCAAATACGATCATTTGTACAAGTACTTTTTATGAAATTAATGAAATGACTTCTTCCTCTATGTCAGTATCTTGCTCCAAAATTCTTTCATCGTTTACTCTCTCGTCTGCTAAATTAAGCTCATCTAAGTCAATGTCTAAATTGTCTTCTATCTCAAGGGTGGTGCACAACGTGCGTCCATCATCAAAGTTCTCGTCTACTACATCATCACAATTGTACATCCATCTGGGCATATCTTCTTCATACTCTTCGCTTTCAATGTCTCGCAAGATCTTTTCATTGCAATACATGTAAACAAGTTTATCTGCTCGATCTGCAAGAAGTTGATTGCGAATAGTACTGTGAATATATTTGTACATGCTCCAGTTTCTTTCTGAGCCTGAGTTTGAAGAGCACTGACTTAGAACCTTCATCGCAAGGTTGCGCAATAAAGCATAATGCTCACCACCATTCATCATCCACCACTTCCATGCAAGTTGCTCTTTAGCCATTTGTTGAACAAGGGAGTTGGAAAATAAACCCTCTTTCAATCGAAATGAGGTCATCTCCTTTATGCACTTTACATGATCATCAACAGTATTATAGAAAGTGTTTACCACTTTATAAAAATCTTGCACCACCTCAACGTTGGACATCAAATCCATATTCCAATATTCAGGATCTAACATGTAAGTAGCACTGTGTAGTGGTGAATGCGCTCCAATCCATCTAGCATGAAAGTACTTCAATAGAACTTTTCTTTGTCTACTGGAGAATGGTACACGCCATTGCTTCTCAACCACCACTGAATGCTCTAATTTCTCAGGACACTCCAAACTCCGCTAGACAGTCCACCATTGCATCCATGCTTTCTCGAGATTAGGCGCTCTTTGATCAAGACTTCGTACGGCATACATAACAGGCATCATTACATGGTATGCATCCATCACACTGTTCCACCAACTTCTTCTCGTAAGCGCTGCCTTCAAGACTTTGATTTTCTCTTTCACTTTTTCAAGTTGAGTGTTCTCCCAGTCATGAAATGCCATGCATGTAAATGTTTGGCAAACTGCATCTTTATTTCTAAGAAGAGACTCAAAAGTGTAAAAGTGAGTGCAAAACCTAGTCTCCGCTGGAAGCACCGGAAAAACATGTGGATATTGTCGCTGTAGGATTTCGGATGCATTTTTGTAATTTTTTGCATTGTCCATGATGACTTGGACTACATTTTTGGCACCCACTTCCTCTATCTCACAGAGCTAATGACTTGAGCAATGTAAGCCCCAGTTTTGATTGAACCAGCTGAATCCACGGCACGGATGAAAGTCTCACCTCTAGGTGAAATAACCATTATATTAATTAATGGTTTTCTTTGTACATTAGACCATCCATCACTTACTATACTACATCCAGAAAACTCTATATTGCTAAGAATTATTCTTTGTACACGTTCTTTTACTTGCGCATAACATTTCTCTAATAGATCATTTCGCATAGCATGGTACGTAGGCGGTGAAAACCCTGGTCCAAACTCACCAATTTTCTTCCATGCTCTCTTCCAATGCTCACTGTCCACCATCATCATAGCACTCCCAGAAAAGTAAATCGCTTCAGCAAGGACGAGTTGTGCATCATCGAGTCGACCTTGACGTAGGCTTTCTTGCAAATGAAGGTTGACGCATGGGTATATTTCCTACGTCAAAGTTTCGCTTGGGTCAGGAAGATGCACTGGGTAGATTACTTTCTGGTTGCACATTGCCGTTCGGGGTACAAGTAGGCGATGTAGCAGGAGTTTGCTGATTAGAACAACAGTGTTCTTGCTACCTTGATACATTAACGGTAGGAGTGTCATGTTTTCTTGAATCTTTCTTTTGAATTTCTTCTCTTATGCGTTTGGCCACTACAGGTGCAGAGGGGTGGGTACATGACTTTTTCTTCTGTCCGCCTAAAAAGTGTTCTCTTAGTCGAGGCGCCCCACCTGATTTTACTGCATGGCATAGCTTACACTCCCAATCTATGAATCGATCACCAACGTTAATTGCATATTGCCACTCTTTCCCAGGTGCCTTTTTTTTCCTGCTATTTGAAATTTGGACTCTATTGGAGGTATCACTATGAATTTCATCACACAATTACAATCTTTTATTGGTACTACATAAATTTTTGACATTTTCGGCTTTTTGGTTGTTCCACTTTAGCCAATTCGCTCTGATACTAGCTGAAAGATCCCAGCCCCCTCTGCGCAATGAATTCGGGGTTGCTAGCAGTGAAAGTAGCACTTCTTGCATAGGGCAGAGTCTCTCACTCGGGGCCTCACCCACGGATATCCGAACAAGAGACTAATCCCTCGATTCTTCCAAAACCGAACCCGGAAAAACTTCCCTTGCCCAGAAAGCACGGGCGATTCCTCCAGGATATTTTTATTCTAACGTAGTCAAGGTCATCACTAACCAATTGATCCGACCAAACCCGTAAGTCACATGGTCAGATAAGGAAAAAGACTTGCACTTGGATCATAGAGACCAACGCTTTTTTCCTCATCAAGAGGCACAGTCGATTCTTTTCCATAGAACAAGGACTGTCCGAGATTTAATTCATCTATCGTACCATAACAGAATTGAGTCTCATTTTAGGGATCCATCAGTCCAGCAGCCTAACCCCATCCAGTGTCCCATGGGTTAGCCAACCACCCAACAACTGTAGTGATAGGATCCATTTAGGAATTTGGTTATGTTTTGTCCGGGTACTAGGGAAAAGAATTCCTAGGCCCCCTAGACGGTGCTTCATGCAAACTTCAAGATAGTCACACCACTTACACACCCAATATGAAATTGCTTTTTTCACAGATTCAGCTGTCTTTAAAACAATCTTTTAATGAAACCATAGTATCACTGATCAAAATCTTCCAAAATATCCGGTTAAATTGTAATTTCTAATCATTCCTTTATCGGTGTACCTATGGCATCATTGGGCAACCACAACGCTCACCACCTGTCCACTCAAGGGCCTTTTCAATAGTTCCTAGCTCATAGTACCCAGAAATATATTCACTTATAAAAATCCAAATGGACTCTCTGTTGAAGATCAGCAATATCAACCAACAGATCCATATAAAAGAGCCATGGACTCGTCCGTTGAGGACCAGCAAGGTCAATCAACCAGATCCATGCCCAGATCCATGCCCGGTTTCAGAAAACAACTCTAACTCCTTGTTCCATTTTCTTCCTCGACGCACATGTGGGTATCTTCGACGACCCACAGCCCGAGCACCCTATGGTCACCACCCTCTAGGATCCTTCGCAGGCCACCTAGCGCTTCACTCATAGCCGCTTCCTTGGTCCCTCATCCATTGTACCAGAAGTTCACCATTTAAATCGAACCAAGGCTGGTCAAGACCTCGGCCGACCTTGCTACACGAGACATCCTCCATTGACTCTCCGTTAGCTGTTGCAACTTTATCACTTAGGTCTCCACGACCTCATTCACAAGATGGTCAAAATGCTTCTCCAGCATTCTTGACATAAAACAGTCATTTAAAAACAAGTCATAAATACAGTTTCTATAACGAACAGTCATTTAAAACAGTCATAAATACAGTTTCTATAACGAACAGTCATTTAAAAAACAGGTCATAAATACAGTTTCTATAACGAACAGTCATTTAAAAAACAGGTCATAAATACAGTTTCTATAACGAACTCTCGTCTTTCCACATTGTTTCACATCAATCTACATTTCTTAATCCACGTCCAATCATATGTATTCCCATCGTCCTTCATCCACCATTCCCATCCAATCACCTCATATTTCCATCGTCCTTCATCCATTCCTATCCAATCACATCATATTCTCGCCAATCATATCATATTCCCGCCAATCATATCATATTCCTATCCAATCACATCATATTCCCATCCAATCACATCATATTCCCATCCAATCACATCATATTCCATCTCATCACATCTATCCACATTTATCCTTATCACATCTCATCCATTCGCATCTACCCATGTCCACATCTCATCACATTACATTCATTCACATCTCATCCATTCATATCTACCCATGTCCACATCTCATCACATTACATTCATTCACATCTCATCCATTCATATCTACCCCGATCCACATCACATCACATCAATTTCACATCACATCTCATCCATTCACATCTATCCCGATTCACATCACATCTCATCCATTCACCTCTCTCCCGATTCACATCACATCCATTTCACATCACATGTCATTCATTCACATCTATCCCGATTCACATCACATCTCATTCATTCACATCTATCCGGATTCACATCACATCCATTTCACATCACATCTCATCCATTTACATCTATCCTGATTCACATCACATCACATCACCTCACATCCATTCACATCCATCACATCACATCTATTCACATTCATGACATTCATTTATATGACATCCATTCACATCACATCCATTCATATCCATCATATTCATTCTCATCACCATCCCATCACATACATTCTATCCCACATTACATCACATCCACATCTATCCAGATCATATCTCATTCATACACATCCCAGATCATTCATCCACATCCATCCAGTCATTCACATGCATGACTATTCACATCCATCCATTCATTCACATCACATCCTTTCACATAACCTCACATCTCATTCTCATCACATCATTCACATCCACATTCATTCACATCACATTTTTTCACGTACACATCCATATCAATCTACTTTACACCTCATTCTTTCACATAACCTCACATCTCATTCTCATCTCATCATTCATATCCACATTCATTTACATCACATCTCATCATTCATATCCACATTCATTTACATCACATCACATTCTTTCACATACACATCCACATCCATTTACTTTACATCTCATCCATTCACATAACCTCACATCCCTTTCTCATCTCATCATTCACATCCACATTCATTTACTTCACATCTCATCCACATTCATTTACATCACACCGCATCCTATCACATCCCATTCACATCTTATCACATCCCATTCACATCTTATCACATCCATTCACATCCTATCGCATCCCATTTATATCTTATCACATCCCATTTACATCTTATCACATCCATTCCCATCCTATCGCATCCCATTTACATCTAATCACATCCTATCGCATCCATTCCCATTTATATCTTAACACATCCCATTTACATCTTATCACATCCATTCCCATCCTATCGCAACCCATTTACATCTTATCACATCCATTCACATCCTATCGCATCCCATTTATATCTTATCACATCCATTCACATCCTATCACATCCCATTTACATCTTATCACATCCATTCACATCCTATCGCATCCCATTTACATCTTATCACATCCATTCCCATCCTATCGCATCCCATTTACATCATATCACATCTATTCACATTCTATCGCATCCCATTTACATCTTATTCCCATTTAGTAGCTTTTCTTTTGAATAAAATAATTCATGGGATTTACAAAAATCAATTCTACCTATATAATCCAATAATGCTCAAAATTTTACTTTTGATAAATACTCATAATTTGAATTATGCTAAAATTTTCTCTTTTTTCCATTTAATTTCTTGGATCTCAATTATCATGGAAATTTCTCTTTTTGTGTTTAAATGATTACATTCAAATGTCATGAGAATTCCTCTTTTATCATAAAATAAATTTATCTAAAATTTCTCTTTTCTTTAATAGAAATATCCTTTAATTCAATATGCCAAGAATTCCACTTTTACTATTTAAATGATTGAATTCCAAATGTCATGGGAATTCCTCTTTTATCATTTAAATATTTCTGATGCATAAAATGAATTTATCTAAAATAAAATATCCATTAATTTTAATATGTTAAGAATTTCACTTTTTCCATTTAAATGATTGAATTTCAAATGTCATGGAAATTTCTCTTTTATCATTTAAATAAAATTACCATAATTTTCTCTCTTAATTATTTAATTATGCATAAACCTTAAAAATTAATTTTCCATTGAATGTGATGAAAATCATTCTTTTAGCATAGGATGACCAATCCTAGAATATTGTACGAAGTCCTCTTTTTATGTTATGCATAAGAATGAATTATGTATCAAGTTCTTTAAAATTATGCCATCATAGAGACTGATAATTTTTAATATTCTTGAAAAGAATAAACTTAGTAATACAATTATGATAGTATAACTATCTTCTAAACTTAAACCCAATTTATGGATTTAAATCATAACATTATCATAATTTTAGAAGCATAAAAGTATAAAAAGCCCTTTCTTAACCTCTGGCTTCACAAGCCTAGAATTTGATTTGTGAATTGAGATTTTATCAATAAGAAGCATCATTTGAATAGAGAATTGGTCATAGGAATGACCATTCTTTTGGGGGGAGAGAGATAAACATAAAAAGCATCCTAATTAAGCATACATGTAAACTTTTCTTAATTATTCATGACAACTCTTAAGAAAAGCTTGATTTTCATTATAAACACTTAATTTAGAAACTTCTCAAGCTTGAGAGGGGTTGAGAAGTGAAAACATTGAGAATAGTAGAGAAAAACCATAAAATTACACTTTACCTCTTGTTTTTGCTTGCTTCTCTATCTTAGAAGTGTGAGAAAGAAGAGATGAGAGAAGAGACAATGTACTCAAGAACTCATCAATGAACCACTAGCCAACTTGATTAGAAATGAACTACAATGCCTCATATATATAGGCACAAGATGAACGGATCTCTAGAAAAGTTCCTCCACCCTTTCCTCCACCCAAAAATGTGTAAATAGGAAAAAATAAAAATGAATGCTATAAATCCCAAAAATGTGTAAATAGGAAAAAATGGAAATGAATGCTATAAATCCCAAAAATGCCTAGAGGCTAAAGAGTGTGCCACTAGCGTGACACCATCTGGAGATGACACCTATCCAACACCTCCTCTTCAGTCCAGATGGGAGGACCAATGCCAACGCGCTGAAGAAGATAATCCAAGGTAGGTCGAGGAAGAGGCTTAGTAAACAAATCAGCAACATTATCTTTGGTAGGAAAATACTCAAGCTGAATGCGACCTTCAGAAATCCAATCACAAACAAAATAAAAATGAACATCAATGTGTTTGGATCGTCCTTGAATAACTAGATTTTTGGCTAAAGCAATAGCACTCTATGAATCTGAGTAGATGAGTGTCGGAGTAGATGAACATCCAAGGTGATTCAGAATTTGCTGAAGCCAAAGTGCTTTAGAAGTGGCATCAAGATATGACTTGTACTCTGCTTTTGTCGATGAAGAAGAAGTAATTCGCTACTTTTGACATTTCCAAGAAACAAGTCCTTTACCAAAGCATAAAACAATAGCCTGACATGGAACGCTTAGTATCAATACACCTTGCCCAATCAGAATCTGAGTAACCAATAAGTGTATCTCCACCTGCATAAGAAATGCCATACTCAAGAGTTCCATGAAGATATTGAAGAACCCTCAAAGCTGCGTGCCAATGAGATCGACGAGGCTGTGAAGAGAATTGGCTGAGAATACTCATAGCATAGGAGAGATCTGGCCGAGTGTTAACCAAATAAAGTAGAGAACCAATAAGTTGGTGATACTCTGTAGAATCAACCTCAGGGGAATCATCATCTTTGGATAATTTTGAATTAGGATCCATGGGACAAGTGAGTGATGCACAATCATGCATGACATATTTCTCAAGCAACCTTAAAGTATACTTCTTTTGACAAAGAAAGATGCCAGAAGCAAATTGTCACACTTCTAAACCAAGAAAATAGTGGAGTCGTCCAAGATCAGTCATGGCAAATGATGTTGTGAGTTGAGTTTGAACCCATTTGAGTAGGTCCAAATTAGAGCGAGTGAGTGTCAAATCATCCACATAAAGCACAAGAATGCATATATCATCATCCACAATAAGCACATAAAGATTAGGATCTACATGATTCCTCTCAAAATGTAGAGAAAGGAGAAAACTGTCAATCTTCTGATACCAAGCTCGAGGAGCTTGCTTAAGACCATAAAGAGCTTTCTATAATAAATACACATTATGTACATGACCCTGTGCAATAAAACCTTCAGGTTGTGCCACATAAACTTCCTCCTCTAAATCTTCATTCAAGAAGGCAGATCTAACATCCATTTGATATATAGGCCAGGCATAGTGTGCAGCAAGAGCAAAAACAACATGAATAGTAGAATATCTGGCAGTAGGAGCAAAAGTTTCATCAAAGTCTTCACCTTCTTTTTGAGCATAACCTTTAGCAACAAGTCGTGCCTTGTACTTATCAAGAGTACCATCAGAATGAAACTTGACTTTGAAAATCCACTTAACACCAATGACCTTTTTATGTGAAGGTCGTGGAATGTGTTATTAGATTCAATAGAAGAAATCTCTGCTTGCATTGCTTCACACCAATGTGGTAAGGAAAGAGCTTCCTTAACCATTTCAGGCTCAAACACATCACCAATATGAGACATCAAGGCAATATTTACTGAAGGGCGTGTACGTAAGACACGTGTAGTAGATTTTTGAGCATCTGAAAGTGATATACCTGAATCCTAAAGTAGAGAGCAAACCCATTTTGGAGGACCAGAAGTCCGTGTAGAATCCAATGAAGTAGTAGGTGTCGCAATCGAAATGGATGGAGGGGATGAAGTAGGACCAGAAGTCCGTGTAGAATCCAATGAAGTAGTAGGTGTCGCAATCGAAATGGATGGAGGGGATGAAGTAGGAACTAATGGTGTAGATGAGGATGAGACTATAGGGAATGAGAGAGGCTCAAGCTCAAGAGATGGAAATGGATCTGAGAGAGATGTAGAAGGTGGTAACTCATCAAGACCAAAAACAAGACCAACAAAGATGGCATCACATGAAAGAACAATATCCTCACAAGAAGGATCCCAAAAATGGAACCCTTTGGAGTGAGAAGCATATCCTATGAATATCATAGGTTTCGACTTAGCATTAAGAGTCCTCCTCTTAGAAGAAGGCACATGCACATGAGCAACACAACCAAAGACATGAAAATGAGAAACAGTAGGCTTGTGGCCTGTGAAAGCCTCCTCTCGAGTCATGCCATCCACTGCTTTCGTAATAGAGAGATTGAGAAGATAAACTGAAGTAGCTATAGCCTCACCCCAAAAGGAGGAAGGTAGCTTTGCATGATGTAAGAGGGAGCAAGCCATTTCCTTCACCATTCTATTCTTTCTTTCAACCACACTATTCTGCTAAGAAGTGTAGGGTATGGTGGTTTGTCGTTGTATGCCTTTTGAAGCTAGAAAATCCTCAAATGCTGTAAACTCACCTCCATTGTCAGTCCTGAGAAAAGATACCTTTTGACTTGCTTGATTCTCCATTTGGGCAAGCCAAACCTTGAAATGAGAAAGAGCATCAGACTTCTTAGGTAAGAAATAAACCCATGATTTGCGAGAGAAGTCTTCCACAAGAAGCATATAATGCTTGGATCCACCAAGCGATTGTATTACCATAGGTCCTGCAAGATCAGCATGAATAAGCTCAAGTATGCGTGTGGCCCTATGAGTAGCCTCCTCTCGAAAAGAAGCCCGATGTTGCTTTCCTTGAGCACAAGAAGAACAAATGTGATGGCGTGGTTTCTGAACCTTTGGTAGACCTATAACCATGTCATGTGAGACAAGATGTTACAAAGTAGCAAGAGGAACATGGCCAAAGAGAAAATGCCATAGATCACTATCTTCATTAGAAACAAGTGCTTTAAGAGAAGCAAATAATTGATGAAGATGAGACACATATGGTGGCAACTGCTGTAAAAGAGCTTATATGATAAAGCCCAGCATTTTGATAACCATGTGCCACACAAGAAAGTAACTGTCTATCAATGATTTCAATCACTTCATCATCAAAGTAAACCCCAAGACCTTTAGAAGTAGCCTTAGAGATAGAAAATAAGTTGGCAGACATCTTAGGCACATGCAAAACATCATGTAAGATAGCATCTCCAAAAGAAACATCACCAATACCAATCACAAGGAGAGACGAAGCATCACCAATAGACTTATGGTTTTCCAAAAAGGAAGAACTATTTGTCATGTGAGAGGTAGCACCACTGTCGGCAATCCACTCATCCGTAGTATGCGTATCAAGATCTTTGATTACCACAAGTGATGTGTCACATGAAGAAGTAGATGACATAGCAACATATGCAACCTTGGCTTTACCGTCTTCCTTCTTGTCTTTGTCTTTGTCTTGAGAAGATGTTGATGTAGAAGAACCCTTTACCGTCTTCCTTCTTGTCTTTGTCTTTGTCTTTGTCTTGAGAAGATGTTGATGTAGAAGAACCCTTAGATTTGGATTCAAGTTCAGGTTTTACCTTCTTGGATTCCGCCTTCTCAGCAAAACAACGATCCTCCGTATGGCCACTACGACCACAAAAAGTGCACTCCTTGGAAGAATCCTTTGATTTGTTCTTGTCGTCTTTGGTTAAAGAATCTTTAGCATGGGAATTACAGCCTTTGCATTGATCATTCCCCTTGCCTTTGCCTTTGCCCTTGCCCTTGCCCTTGCCCTTGCCTTGGCTTACAAAAGCCGAGTCCTTTTTGTTTTGCTTGCGAGACGAGTAAGGCACTTATCATGAAGAAGACCCATAGTCTCTTCAAAGGAAGGGAAAGGAACTCAAAGAAAGATGTTATCTTTGAACGATTCAAAAGAAGAAGGCAATTTACCAAGTAGTTTGTGGACCGGATTTCTTACCAATGTACCAAACCCTTCAAGTTGCCACTTGATTCGATCGAATTCTCCAAGCTTCTCCACTATGTTGTCGGATTCGAAGATAGAAAGCTTATCCAAATCTTCTTCCAACTTAGCCATCTTAACCGTTGAAAGTCTTCCATATTGCATTTGTATAGCGTGCCATAATTGTTGAGCCATACTCCTTGTAGAAAGAAATTGAGACACAACTGATGTAGACATGCCATGCACAAGTAAAGCTTTGGCCCGTGCATCCATATAGGTTTGATATTGAGAAGGCACCATATGAGGAGAAGTGATTATAGCCCACACCCCGGTGCTTTCCAAAAGAAGTTGCATAAACAAGGACCAAGTGTGGTAGTTGTTTGGGGTAAGCTTTTGTGAATCGGAAAGACTTGGAAGGCTCAAAGATTGAGTGAATGGGTTAAAGGGCTGATATGATTGAGTGGGGAGAGGAATAGTAGTGGAAGTAGTAGAAGGAGAGGAGTAGTAGTGGAAGTAGTAGAAGGAGGAATCATAGTAGTGGAAGTAGTAGAAGGAGGAATCATAGTAGATGAAGTTGCCATAAAAGGCATAGATGATGTAGGGGGATATACCATGGAGGGCATAGAAGTATGTGGATAGAAAGGCATAAAGGACAAAGAAGTAAGAGAGAAAGGATCTGTAGAAGGTAATGGATATGACGGAAAAGAGAAAGTAGAAGCACCTACCGAAGAAGGAATTGCACCAACTTCCGTTGTAGTAGTTGCCGATCCAACCGTCGTAGGAGATGTAGGATCCATAGTATCTTCAAGTTTGCCTTTGTCTTTTGGAGTAGAGGACTTCCGAGATCCCATAGAGAGAGGAGGGTGGGAAAACACAAGGGAAGAAGTGTCGTACCTCCAAAAACGCAGCCAATAGATGGGTTGTCCACCAAGGAAGTATCTCCAAAATATGCACAAAGATAGTGCAAAAACGCAGCCACAAAATGCAGCCGATATATATGAACCAATAGACTCCGTACAAAACCACCAAATGAGGGTTGAGAATGTAGCCTTAGGTAGAAGGAGTATGGAGGAGTTGATTGTCCACAAAAAACGCAAACGCAAAGTGTGTAGCAAAGTGGAATTTTCAGCTGCGGTAGAAAGGTGTAGAAAAAAGGATGTATATGTACCTCAAAATACCATGAAGAGGGCTGAAGTTTCTGATGAAAATGCAGCCAAGAAATGGCTACAAATCTCTCCACAAGAAGCCTCCAAAAAACACTACTGCATGTAGGGAAAACTAGTTGGCAATGTTTTCACCGCAAGTAGAGTTGTAGGACTCGGATTGAAGTGCTTTAAAAACACACTTGTAGAGGATGGTGAGGGGCTGGTTTGAAGCCTTTTGCATCATTAAATGAGTGCAAGGATGATGAGTAAGGGCTTCTACAAAAAACACAAGAAAAAATTCTGCATGCAGGCCGTCTACAAAGAATAACTCAAAAACGGTGAGGAATTTGTGAAAACTTTCTTCTACGCAAAGTTGTAGATCACGATGATTCCAGTATGTCTAGCAGGCACAATCCTCAAAAACGCATTCGTTTAGCAGAAAATCAAAAAAATAAAAAATGCCATTGAAAGCGGGGTTGTTGAAGAGGACTAGAGGTAGAGAGGAAGAAGGATAAGGAGGCTCTATGTGCGCCACCACCTTGCTCTGATACCATGTGAGAAAAAAGAGATGAGAGAAGAGACAATGTACTCAAGAACTCATCAACAATGTACTCAAGAACTCATCAATGAACCACTAGCCAACTTGATTAGAAATGAACTACAATGCCTCATATATATAGGCACAAAACGGATCTCTAAAAAAGTTCCTCCACCCTTTCCTCCACCCTTTCCTCCACCCAAAAATGTGTAAATAGAAAAAAATGGAAATGAATGCTATAAATCCCAAAAATGCCTAGAGGCTAAAGAGTGTGCCACTAGCATGACACCATCTGGAGATGACACCTATCCAGCAAGAAGAAGCCCCCAACCAATCAATTGGTTAGTATGATGAGAAGAAAGCTCCAAGGAAGGTTGAAGAGTGAGAGAAGCTCCAATCTCTCCAAAATGTAGATGATTTTTAAGGGATAATAGAAAATATCATTATTTGAATGTAATACTGGCATGGTATAGTTCACATATTTTTTTACAAAAGACTAAGGATCTATTTATAGGTGAGGGAGGCCTCTAACCAAGTCCAACTGGGTTCTAGAATTTTCTAGGTTCAGTTTTGCTGAATTTGGACAAGATTTGGACCTAGTTTGGCTCCCTTTTTATTTGGTTTGATCCATGAGAGAGGAGAGATAAAAATATCACAATTTTATTGAATTAAAAACTCCACCACATGTGTGAAATAGGCGCCTCCTTGAAGTCTCCCCCCTCCTTACCAAGGTGTCAAAAATATATCATTATACCAAAATATCTCATTTTTTTAGTAATATCTCATAGTTTTTAACTAATAAACCTTGTACTCAGTCAACTCTTCATCTTATGTAGGCATTTACTCATTTTTGGGTATTTTCTTTTATTCATTAGACTTATCTCCTCCCCACACTTAGATTAATCCAATTGGTCCATAGGAACCTTAATTGGACCATAATCCAGGAATTTCTGAAAATCTTGACTCTTAGGCTAAGGTCCTTTATACACATTTTCAATTAATTCCAAATGTACATTGGAAAGTTCTTTTAAAATTCCGTTTCAGGGAAAAATGTTTTGGACACTAGGAAGATTTTTATATCCAAAAATATCTCAATTTTGGATTACCTCTCTCTAGACATTTTCTCTCTCCAAGTCAAAACAAGGTAAAACAAGATCTTTCTTTTATTTAAGAGAGGGGAATAATTGTAAGAACAGAAGGGGAGGTTCTTACTCCTTTACACCTCAAAAGTTGGAGGGAGGAATCTTACATCCTACCCCACTTTAAAAACACGAGATGTCCTCATCTCGCAGAGCTGACAACTCTTTCCCTTAAGATCCAACTGATTCTGGGGTTCCTTATAGTCTGGTAAACCCAATAGAATCCTGGGATAAAGATCCCTTCCACAAGAAGAACATATACAACTCATTATTAGATAATAATTCATTCACAACATATCATTCATATCCTTAACACAATAATGGTCCATTAGACCGAAATTCCATTTGAACATTCCTCCATGGGAATTTCAGTTATACAGGTTTTTAATTTGTCATCCCTTAACTTGATCCATTGGGTCAAGTGTTAACATCAGCAATCTCAATCCACTAATCTCATAGTGATTTGTTGAAGTCATTATCGCCATTTTAGTTATTAACATCACTACTGGGATTCGTCCCATTCATCTTGATTGTGGTTTTGTCCAACTTATCTTCTTTCAACTAGAATTCAGGAATCATCATCTTTCAATCAGAATCCAAATCAACTCATCAATTCTCAACCAAAATTTTAAAATCATATCAACCAACATTCGAATTCGTCATCTGGATAACCTTTTTGCTTATAATTTCAAGGTCTTAGATTTACTCATATATACTACCAGTAAAGAGCTGCAATTATACCCTCGATATATACGGGTAGTCACAGTCCTTGTAATTATAAGGTAAATACCATCATGTCTAGACCTCAAGCAAGTCAGGGATTCCATACAATTGTGGTACTTCCATCTGAAGACCCAATCACCTATTTATGAATCTTCATTTTGTGAATATCAATTTGTATGAATTTCATCACACAGTTACAATCTTTTACTGGTACTACATAAATTTTTGACATTTCTGGCCTCTCGGTTGTTCCACTTTAGCCAATTCTCTCTGATATCACCTGAAAGGTCCTAGCCCCCTCCGTGCAACGAATTTGGGGTTGCTAGCAGCGGAAGTAGCACTTCTTGTGCAGGGTTCTTGTGCAGGGCAGAGTCTCTCACTCGGGGCCTCGCCCCCACGGATATCCGGATGCTCATTCCTTCATCGGTGTACCTATGGCATCATTCGCAACAACCAGAACGCTCACCACCTGTCCAGGGGCCTTTTCAATAGTTCCTAGCTCATAGTACCCGGAAATATATTCACTTATAAAAATCCAGATGGACTCTGTTGAAGATCAGCAAGATCAACCAATAGATCCATATAAAAGAGCCATGGACTCATTCGTTGAGGACCAGCAAGGTCAATCAACCAGATCCATGCCCGGTTTCAGAAAACAACTCTAACTCCTTGTTCCATTTTCTTCCTCGATGCATGCATGAGTATCTTCGGTGACCCTGAGCCTGAGCACGGTATGGTCAGCACCCTCTAGGATCCTTCTCGCAGGCCACCTAGTGCTTCACTCATAGCCACTTCCTTGGTCCCTCATCCACCGTACCGGAAGCTCACCATTTAAATCGAACCGAGGCTAGTCAAGACCTCAACCAACCTTGCTACACGAGACGTTATCCATTGACTCTCCGTTAGCTGTTGCAACTTTATCACTTAGGTCTCCATGACCTCATTCACAAGATGGTCAAAATGCTTCCCCAGCATTCTTGACATAAAACAATCATTTAAAAACAGGTCATATGACAGTTTCTATAACGAACTCTCGTCTTTCCACATTGTTTCACATCAATCTACATTACTTAATCCACGTCCAATCATATGTATTCCCATCGTCCTTCATTGATTCCCATCCAATCACATCATATTCCATCTCATCACATCTATCCACATTTATCCTTATCACATCTCATCCATTCGCATCTACCCATGTCCACATCTCATCACATTACATTCATTCACATCTCATCCATTCATATATCTACCCCGATCCACATCACATCACATCAATTTCACATCACATCTCATCCATTCACATCTATCCCGATTTATAATTCATCCATTTCACATCACATCTATCCCGATTCACATCACATCCATTTCACATCACATCTCATCCATTCATATCTCTCCCGATTCACATCACATCACATCACATCCATTTCAACAAGGACTCAAAAGAGGGCTGTTTCAACAATAATATAATAATAGACACATAGATTGAGTGACATGTAATCTACGAACGAGATTCACCGGTGGTGGGACCTCTGTACAAACCCACCCAAAACGTGGAGAAACTCTTATCTTCATGAAATATTAAAAAAAACCATCACCTTGTCTTAAAATATTTAAAACCGTTTTTTTGTCAGAAACTAACACAATAAAAGAATGTTTTCCACATTCCTGTGTTAGACGTGGAGCACTAAAAAATTCTTTCCACCACCCCTAGAACTAATGAAGCTTGAATGCTTGGAATAGATAGATACACATTCTCCCGGTTATTCCCTCAACTTGGTTCCACTTTTGAATCTTGAAACATCTTTGGCGCCCAAAAAGAACACACCGTCCCTCATTTCATCCTCCCTCCTTGATCCACAAAAGCGGTTAGCCCAGTCATCCACTTTCTGCTACTTCTTCTTTCTCATACGTCTGTTATTCTATCATGGCACCCGAAAGTGGACTGAAACGAGCAAGGAGCAGTATCTCATCTGTTGTGTTGTATAACATAAAAGACGAGAACGAAGAATGGATTCCCCAAGTATACAGGAAGTACTCTTGGGTCACTATGCAGCCAGGAAAACAAGGCCACTACCGAGTGAAGGGAAAGGCATCTGAAGACTTGGCCAAACATTGGAAAGGAAGGATCCTTGACTTTAAGATGGCACCAGGAGGGAAAACTGTCAAAGAAGTGTTGATCCAGCATGTATTCATGCAAAAAGAGATCAACGTGGGACCATTGGAAGGACTTCCAAGACACAGACCACATTGTAAGTGCTTGTGTTTTGTATTTCAACGTAGCAAATAAGGTGATTGATATACATTTTTCTGCCTTACACAGATTTGTACCCATCCAACCTTCAGGAGTGGGAGCCTGCACAATGCTTGACGGGGTTCTTGAATGTCGTACATGGTGAGGTGGGGGAACTTCAATATGAAGGTCGTGCACCAAGTGATCTCGCAAGAAGTAGAACATATTTCTATGACTCATTTTATACCTTGCCCACTCAATCGAGTCGACATGGAAAGTTGGAACGTATTCCGTTGCCCGCACTTGATAGTCCGGAGTGGCCATTGCTTGACACAGAAGTGATAGAGTCATACAGGACCAAAATGTTTAATGATATTAAATGTGCTATGAAGCCTAGCATTGGTGCAAGAAATGTGCACTTAAGTTTGTTTGTTCCAATTGCATGCTTTGTTCATTTATTTTCTGATTGTAAACAATTGAGAAAAACTAGAACAACTTTTGTTTGCAAAGATGTAGATGAAGTCTGGCTTGATCATTTGTTTGACAAAGGTTGGAGAGTGAAATCATCAAAGGGAGATGATTTGATCGAATGTCGATTGAACACCTCCGACATTGCATTTCGGTGAGTGTTAAAACATTAAAATGTATTTTTGTGAAACAGTTACAACGCTTATTTGATTATACTCGGAAAATTATCCTAATGATATTTTGGAATCAGATACTATATTGCCAGGCAACATCTGTGCATGTCATTTACTTATAGAAGGTGGCGATGGATCAACAACAACTGGGAAAGCATGGACCAAGATACAAGAGATGGCAGCCACTCTTGCTTGATAGATATAGTTATGATTCGACAGGGTCACCCATCTTTGACATTGGAAGTGGAAGAGAATTGGACTCTCGAATATGTTAGGAAGGAATTAGAAGTAGCTATTCAGAATCCTCCAGATCAATTTTGCTTCAAGCTCGATGGTCGGAAGCTAAGTAAAAGAAGAGAGCATCAGATCATTTGTAAAGATGTTGCAGCCCCACATGAATTGGAGGCACTAGAAGATATATGATGTGACCATGTATACGGTGACAATGTATTTTCCATATGCAATAAACTTATCTATTCAGAACATTGCTTTTGTAATGCTTTATTGTTTAAAACAATGTAATGAAGGCAAGAATTCCCCAATTGAATTTTTATGTACACAAAAAAAGGCTTAAAGTAAGAAAGCAAGCAGTGAAGGAACACAGTAGCAAATTTGATCCTCTGATTTTCAAATGATAAGTGTATTTACATTTGATGTTCTCCCTCCAATACATGTATAGCTGCATATTTACGAACGTACATTTGTTGGAAGAAGGAAAAAACTATTTATGGCTGGAACCCATAGGTATCGGCTTCAGGATGGAGCCAGGGCTCTTCTCCCAAGTATGGAGCCCATGTAAGAGGGTCAGGGGGGCCTATCCCCCCTCGTGGATTGGGCGGGATGAAGTCCACTGGCCCGTCTGGAGGCATAACTTCAGCGACCTCGATCAATTTCGCAATCGTTTCCTCCCTAAACGTTTGGACGTCTAGGTCCACGTAGCGAGACATTGATGGAAACTGCCATCACAATTCATCAAGACATAAATAAGATCAACATGACAATATATAAGAAGATAAACAGGCGCACAAATGCGTATGGGAGCTGAAAATGCTTACATCCTCTGAAGGGAGCTGAAAAATGCTTCGTAGCAGCAACATTGCATTAAGTGCAACCCTCCACCCACAGCTGTAGCCATCTTCTTGATTGGGGACACTAACCCTACGGATGGTCGATCGATCCAGGGTGTCGATGTCCATGCTGAGGCTCTCGTAAGCTGCCATTAGTTTCCTGACTCCACTGTAAACAGAGACCAATCATTATCCTGATCAATCCGGACTTCTAACTCAAACAATAATATGTATCTTAATGATTTTTACTTACAGCAAAACATTTCCATGGGCACCAGATGTCGAATTTGCAAGGTAAATGACATTTTCTTGCACGTCGACTAGTAGAAGACTCCAATGGGAACTGCACAATAGAATTCTATTAGTTTCAATCCAAAGGAAGCACTACATAACTCGTGTACGGTGATTCCTATAAACATCATGAGAGAGAGAGAGAGAGAGAGAGAGAGAGAGAGAGAGAGAGAGAGAGACAAACTCACTTTTCATGATATGCCAAAAAAAATACTCGGGCATCGTCCAGCTGGACCTCCCGAAACCAGTTCAGCACATCGAGGTACGGAACTGACTCTTCTACCAACAGTGTTGAGACCAGTGAATCAATCTGGAACACTCGTTGCTGTACATCCTCGGGCAATAGCGAAATAACAAAACTTCACAAGGAAACATATCAAGAGTGAGGCATCAACTTTAAGAGCCAAGAATGAAAAATTGTGGGAGGACAGAGAAAAGAGTATACCTTAAAACACATCTGAGCACTTTGTCGTTGACTTCAGTTTTGGGATCAAACAAAATGTTGATTTCTTCAGCATGAATCGGGAAATAACATCTATGCCCTCTAATATTAAAGGGTACATAGAACTCCGGCAACAAAAATTGCAGCGCCTCCCGATTCATGGCGTGGAGTGCTCGAACATTTTCCCTTTTTGTTTGCAATGCAAGCATTGCAGCTTGATGTTCCCTTTGAGCGCTTGTCATTAAATTTGCCCGAGTCTGATGCTCATGATCTGGACCTCCCTCGGTCACCTCTTCAATTCTCACTTTTTGTACAGGCCGGACATCCAAAATTTGTAACATTCGTTCATCAGTAAACGTAACTGGTCTAAGTGACTTATCGTATCTGAAACGAAGGGCTATTAGGCTGAAAAAATCCTTGTCCATTACTGTCACCCTGTGTGCGTGGGCAGCAAGAACGTAACTATCCAAAAAAAATTCGATCATCCAATCTTCTGTGGCCTCTTGCAAGAAAAACAAGGCCGATGCCTTCCACCTAAACAAAATTCCATTCTGCTCACAAATTCTCCTGGCAAGCCTCTGGAAAGGCAATCTGGGAATAGCAGCTGTCGGGTGCTTCATAAACTTTTTGATTTCTCGCAGGGCTGCCGAATGCTCTGCGAAACGCCTGAGTCTAGGCTGCGTTTTGGACCATCGGGAAGGACTGCTTGATTTTCTTGATCTTGAGGCTTTCAGAACGCCCATCTTCTTCCCAGTAGATGAGGGAGCTGCATTATCAATGGGTCTAGCTGTATGCCTTACACGAGCCATCTGAAAACGCAAGAAAAAGCAGAAAACTTTGCTATTCAGTAGTACACGATTAACAATTCACCATAAAGCGAGAGAGGGGGGCCAAGAAAGCAATATGCACTTCCTCGCGTTATGGTGAATCCATTCACCATAACGAGAGATGAAGGTCCACAGAAACACAATAATTTTTCTCGCATTATGGTGAATTCATTGACAACAATAAGAGGCGGATTATCGTGCATTCTTTGAGCTTCGATCTTGCGTTAAAGTGATTTGATTCACTATAACGCGAGACTAAGAGCCAGTCAAATCAAAACAATCCTCCTCGCGTTATAGTGAATCGATCTACTACAACGGGAGGAGGGTTCTCCCGAATCTCTTACCTTTCCGTCTAGCAGTTTGGTGAGTCGATTCACCATAACACATAGAGCAGTATTGAGATTCTAATGACTCGTCGTCTGCTTTACGCTGAATCGAATCACCATGACGGAGGGCAAACAGTCGAAGAGAAAACAACGGCAGGGGCAAACAGTCGAAGGAAAAACGAAACAATCAAGTATTATACAAGAAACACAAAACAATCAAGTAATACACTTTCATCACATTCTATGAGTGGGAATGGATGGAGATTGTCGTGCAGGAGGTGATTTAATTGACACCAATAAGAGGTGGATTATCGTGAATCCTTTGCCCTTTGGTCATGCGTTATGGTGAATTCACCATAACGCGAGTCTAAGGGCCAGTCAAAGCAAAACAATCCTCCTCGCGTTATAGTGAATCGATTTTCGCGAATCTCTTACGTTTGCCTTCTCCCTTGGTGATTCGATCCACCATAAGACATGGAGCTTATTGAGATTCTAATGGCCCGTCGTGTGCTTTAAGGTGAATCGAGTCACCACGGCAGAAGGCAAACAGTCGAAGAATAAACAATGGCACAGGGCAAACAGTCGAAGAAAAAACAAAACAAACAAGCAATATACAAGAAACTTACAAAACAATCAAGTATTATACAAAAACTTACATTTCTTGCTTGTGAATGGATGGAGACTGTCGTGCAGGTGTTGGAAAGTCGGTTCAGTACTGTGGCGGTAGTCGGAAGTCAGCTGGAGGCAAGCAGGAGGACGGACAAGGCAAAATCGATAAGAGGACGAAAAGGTGGCGTGATTAACGGCTTTGATTAGTCTTTAGAGCGAACACACGTGCTGGCGGGCTGCCAGGGCGACTAGGCGGCGCTAACGTGTCGTATAGCATTAAAAAGGGCTTTGATTAAACTTTATACCTTGTACACGTGCTAGGTACACGGCGGGATGCCACGTGGCATTCATGGAATGGCGGGTGAAAACGCGGCGCTGACGTGTCGCGTAGCATTAAAAGCGGATTTTGTAGGATACTCATCTCATTTATTGCCTCTTTTGCTAGGTACACGGCGGGATGCCACGTGGCAGTCATGGAATGGCGGGTGAAAACGCGGCGCTGACGTGTTGCGTAGCATTAAAGACGGATTTTCTAGGATACTCATCTCATTTATTACCTCTCATTTATCCCACCAACGGCCTTTATCTCCATCAACGACTGACTATCTCCTACAACCCTCCTTCATCAATCATCCTCCTGTATCCAACGTCAAAGACAAACCTCCAACCTCCTTCATCTCCATCTCCTGCGACGATTGTATACAATTCGTTTTCCTGGTATTTTTATCTCCTTTGTGCTTTTTTCTTCTTTTGTTATTTCATTGTTTTGGTTTCAGTCGTGGAGAACTTCTTGCTTTGTCTTTTCATCGCGTTAAGGTGAATTGAAAACCTATGACTCCTCGCGTTATGGTGAATTGACTGCGAAGTAGAGTATTTTAATTCGTTCGACACCTCCTCTCTCAGTATGGGTACTGGAGAACTATCTTTATTTTTAATTCAACATAACGTTAGAGGCGTTGCCAAAGGATGATAAAGTCGTCATATTGCGGTGAATTAATTCACCACAAAGCGAGCGAAGGTCCCATAGGAAGCACAATACTCCTCCTCGCATTATGGTGAATCGATTCACCATAACGCGAGAAGAGGTCCTTGACTTAGCTGCAATTTTATTTGCGTTAGGGAAAATAGATTCACTACAACGCGAGGAGGAATACCTGAATTCCTCTGGCATCTCCTCTCGCGTTATGTTGAATCCATTTACATTTTCTTCTTTTGTTATTTCGTTGTTTTGGTTTCAGTCGAGGAGAACTACTTGCTTTGTCTTTTCATCGCGTTAAGGTGAATTGAAAACCTATGACTCCTCGCCTTATGGTGAATTGACTGCGAAGAAGAGTATTTTAATTCGTTTGACACCTCCTCTCTCAGTATGGGTACTGGAGAACTATCTTTATTTTTAATTCACCATAACGTTAGAGGCGTTGCCAAAGGATGATAAAGTCGTCATATTGCGGTGAATCAATTCACCACAACGCGAGCGAAGGTCCCATAGGAAGCACAATACTCCTCCTCGCATTATGGTGAATCGATTCACCATAATGCGAGAAGAGGTCCTTGACTTAGCTGTAATTTTATTTGCGTTAGGGAAAATAGATTCACTACAATGCGAGGAGGAATACCTGCATTCCTCTGGCATCTCCTCTCGCGTTATGTTGAATCCATTTACACCACAGAGATTTGTTGTTTAAGATCGACTGTCTCTTGATTCATTGCTTGCACTAATATTTTCCATGTCTTTTCTACAGACTTGAATTCAGCCATGTCGCAAGTTCAAGTCGAATTTGATGTGGACGAAGAGATCAAAGAAACTCCTGCAACTCTATTATATGACTTCCTGTACAAATGTCGACATCATGATTTGCACCCTGCAATTTCGTTGATGTTCAATAGCGATTTTTCTCTGGAGGAAACATTGTCTAGCCATCATGGATACTTCGAAGAGGCAAAGCAAGAGTTTGACGAGCTCACAAATGAAGAACCAATGATGATTGATGGGAAAAGTCACATTCATTTTAATCTCAAGGTTTCGCCGGATAAGAAGCAGAGGTTAAACAGGGATTGGCACAAGGTGCCATGTGACAAGAAGAGAGCCTTGCTTTGCCCTTTTCACAAAAGAAAGTGCCGCTTGATGGAATACTCCTACGCCTTCTTATGCTTCTTGCACATGAACGTGCAATTAACAGATGAAGAAGGTACAGAGCCGCTTGCAAAAATTGAAAGTGAAGACACGATTTCTCGTCAGGCAAGTCCCACCGCTGAGGATGCTGCTGAAGAGGAGGACACTCCTCATGTCATTGAGGAGTTCAATGTTGAAGAAGAGAGGAAGCTTAGTTCGGTGGTTGATATTGAGGCAGTTAGAGAACAAAACAGTGATGTAGGTCAGCTTGTGATTGAATCAGATGACTCCTCCCCCATTCCAACGCCATTACTCCCCTCCTACCAAGTAGGAGATTCAGAGTATATATTGCTGACAGACATACAACGTGTATTTAACTTAAGGGAAGATCAGTGCATAGCTTTCATAGCCCAGAATCTGGAGGTCGATGACAATTTTGTAGATGATGATGGGATAGACAAGTACCTACTAGTGGATAGCCATGTAAAAGACACTGAGTTCCTTTCTGCTGCAGCAACACTAAATATGATCTATGCTGATGCCCTTAGATATGAAGGAAAAGATGCCACAGAGGAAGAGCTACAAGAAGCAAGGGACAGATTGAATATCACCAACATGGGAGGGTGTAGGGATGTGCCAAACAAGTCAGCGGAAAACGTTCCTAGTTCGAGCACTAATTTATGGCAAGACGCCTTGCTTGAAGCAGATGAGAACCAAGAGGTTAGTTTTTTTTTGTTCTGGATTTGGCTTTATCAACTTTGTCCTGAAATGTTTGGTGATGTTGTTTCTGGCTAATGCTCCTTTATTTTTTCAGTTGGAAATATATGAAGACACATTCCTCAAACGTGCTTCAGGCAAGCGTATGGCGGGATTGGGCCACGATTCGACACTAGGAACATATATACACCGCCTAAAATTCCCTCAAATTGTGATATTCCACGCTAGCTACTCGAAGGACAACGCCAGTTTTCCTCTGATGGCGATAAAGACTTTATCCAGGTATTTAGGTGGCTACCACGTAAGGCTGAATGCAAACAAGGCAATACTTCTGGAGCGGCAAGCAGCTGTTCGAATTTTTGGAGAGGGACCTGGAGTATATTCGTTAAGATGTAAATATTATTTAACATATGCTGCTTACGGGTTGGCATGTGGAATCACAGATCCCAATCTGTTGAGTGATTGCGGGAAGAAGCATCTTCTTAGAACAGCAAGACCAATGGTCCCTCTTGTGCCATTAATAGAGGATGAAGAAGATGATGCAGAAACGTCAACAAAAAAGGCTCGGCTGGGGGAAGTCTCTGTTCAAGATTAACAAATTTAGATTGTTCCAGTTTCTCAGAAGTTTCGTCATATTTCTCAATACTCTTCTTGTTTACCATTGCAAACTATGAAATGTATATATATTGGAAACATTTATATGGGACATAGATGAAAGCTCTTGTTCTTTTAAAATCTTTCTCAGTTACATCATTGTTTTACAATATATATTTCAATGATCAATTTTCTTCCACACTCTGCCCTGTCTTTGTCGTTGTCTTAGCCATTCAGCATGATTCTGCCTTCCCTGTGAGGAGACATATATTGAACGTCTCCGTTCAGCCTGAACCTTTCTTATTGCACATGACACAGCTGATTCAGCATGTTTGATCTTCACACGAGCCCTCACTTGAATCCGCCTATACCACCACTGACATAGTTGCTTCATGGGATTACTTTTCTTTATTCCTCCTCCATGTTGAGTGGCCCTTTGATAGGCACAACGTGCTTGCCAATGAGATCTTTCCATGCCTTGGGTAGACCAAATCCCAAGGCTTCCAAACTCTTCCGCAAAGAAGGTTCCATGTGCATGCAAAATGTGCTACAAATGCTCAACAACAACAAGACATTTAGTATCGTACAATATTTTTTGAACAACAAAAAATACTCAAAGCTGTAGGTTTTCAAGTAATAACCATGTATTGTGTCAAGTTTGTCGCACCCCATGCCTTTTCATAGCTAGTGTAGAACTCTGTCACAACTGCCTCAAATTTCTCAACATCCCCATCTTCAAACCTTGCTTTTTGCAACAAAGGTGCTAGGCGATCAAGCGCCAACCACGCTTTGGCCTTTGCCACCCTTGCTTGTCTTGAAGAGCCTCGGTCAGGTACAGCTGCATGAAGCTTCCTCCACACCTCAAAATCTGTACCCAGATGACCTCTCTGGGTATGATTAGATAAGAACTTTCTGGCTTTTGCACCTCCAAAACATGGTTTGCTAGGAACATTTCCGGTCTTCCCTGATCTTCTCAAGTCCTTCTCAATCTTCACTTGACCACAATGTAAACCTGCATCTGAAAGCACTTGCTCTATTTTTTTAATAGTTCTTTCACTCTCTACTGCTGGTTTCATATTCCATGAAAATTCGATGTACATGTAGACTAGTTTCTCAATTATTCTAACCAGCGCATGCAAAACACAAATATGAACTCTGATCAAAGGGATAGGAAGAATTGGATCCCAAGTAGGATCCACTCCTGGAGCATCACGATTTGGAGGTTCACGCCTATTACTGATTGCATTTGGGCATTTCCATTCTCTCTCTTTTCCTCCTTTGGAGACACCTCGTTCGGTCATACAATACAGGCAAGGATACTTGGCCATTGCTCCTTGGGAAATACCAAACATGCATTTCAAGGTTTTAAGATCTGCAGCCAGGTGCCATTCAACCTCATATTCACCATATCCTTCTACATAAAGCTTTTCGCCATTCGACTGCTGCTGGATAGTGGAAGGAAGCTCAGTCTGGTTGAAGTACCACTTCAGAATTTCATGGGTCTCTGTTGGAACCTGTTAACAACAACTATTAGATTGTCTACAACATCATAACAAGAGGATAGCAACATAATATTCTTTATTTAAAAATGGATAGCACGTCACCTCAAATGCAGCCAGCCACCAAATCTCATTTTCGGATTGTACACTAAAGTGCTTCTCATCAGCATTACTGATACTTGCATCCAAAGCTCTATTCATTAAAGTAATGCTAACCCTTTCCAGCTTCTGTCCTTTGATCACCTCACTCTCATCAAGTTTCAAAACAAATTTCAGCCTTCCATTGCACTCATGTACACTGATGTCATAAAATTTCACCATAGCCATTTGTAATTTACGAACATCCATGATGAAATTGTTGAACTCTGTAAGCTCTATAATTTTCTGTTCCCCGCTCTTTTTAGTCACTGTCAATGTGCTAGACACGTGACAAGGCTCTCCAACAAGTTCGACCATTCCCAAGTTGAGAATATTTCGAGCTTTGTTTACGTGAAATGGTTTTGGAATGGGAATTACTGTCTTTTTTCCAAGCTTGCAATTGAAACCCTCTTTTACTTTATTAAACAACATCCTGTAAGACTTTGTGCTTATACCAGCCATGTCACATATACCTTGTGCATCTGCAGGCGTGAATGCTTCACTCACCTCTTGCAAGGATTGCTTTGCTATGTCTGATCGAAGTCTTGCAAACTTAGGATGCTGTATTGCTGACTCCATGATGTCTCTTGTCAGAATTTTGCCAAATATATCAGAACCTTGCTCTTTTGGACCCACAACATCTGTTACCATCCTGAAGCAACAACGATAGCTATTTCAGTCCACCATTCATCTAACTATACCACCCCCACACCCAATCCCCCATCTCCAAGAAAGGAACTAAAGATGAAAATGAAAGTGAGTGCTCAAAGAAATTTAAGCTCAAAGAAATTATAGATCCCAATACCTGCAAGCTTTTACACGACGCTTCCATTGGCCACCTCCAACATTGAGTTCTTCCAATGGTTTGATCTTTCTCTTGCGTAATCGAGCACCTAATGGCGTGTCTTTCAAATATTGCAATTTTCTGTTGAACTTTTCAAGTTGTTTTCGAAGGTGTGCATTCTCACTCTCCAATGTGAAATTGTTGATTTCTCGAACTGCCAAAATTTCATTCTTCTCCTTTATAGTGTCTTGCATCTTACAAATAGTCTGCTGCAAATGATCAAACTCTTTTTGTAACCCAGCACAAACTTTTGCCTTGTCCTCGTTTGAAGCTTGCAAAGCTGTTGTGATCGATGCCAAGTAAAAATTCGCACCTTCAAGCATTTTTATCCTGGCATCTCTATCACTCAAATGTCTTTCAAAGATACTTTGACATTGGCCAAACAGTCTTTTGCAATACCCAAGCAATCCATTTTCACCCTCACACACAAACTTGAAGAAACTTGTCAACCCAAAGAATGATGGAGATTGAGAGGAGGTTGGATCTGGTGGGTAAATACTACCATCCAACCAAAGGTCCATGTTTTTCTTTCCTTCATTTCGAAGCTCAGTAATGCGGGCTTCGCATGCTGGCCTAGACCAATTTCTCTTACAGCAGGGAGCATAATCGGGTTCTACTTGGAAGTGGATGTCCACCTTTTTCCTCTTTTGCTGCACAGGTTCCATTGCATTGTTCTGTGCTTTAACAACACCAAAAAGCATAATGAACTCACACTTTAACCAAAAAAAACCTTAGATATTACACTTATCTCCCGTGAAGAAGATTGCTTCATTAAAACCAAAAGACAACATCACTAAATAATACCTCCTTGTCCATCAAACAAACTTGTTGGTATCCTAGATGAACCCAAATGTACAGAGTACTTGTAAGCACAACCCTCACTTGAAAAAGGTAAGAAATGGGATTGTTATTCATGCACAAGCAGGTATGGCGCATGAAGAACAAATACTTTTCCATCCTTTTTCAAAACTTGCCGCCTTGAGAAGAAGAGAAAATCAAAAACCTCCCGCTCAAAAAAACTCGGATTTGGAGTGGTAGTGGTTGTGCAATCGGGAAGACAATGAGGGAGACAATGCAAGATGATGGGTTGCAGGGACTAAGTTCGGTTAGCAGAGTTGGCTTCGTTACATTCAAAAGTGTAATGAAGAAAGAGAGTGGTGGTGTCTTTTTTCAATAAAATAAGGCACCATAGTGGGAATAAAAAACTATACTCAAGATGCATTGTTTTGAATTAAAAAACACCCTACATGTCAGTTAATGGAATAAAGAACTCAAAAACGACGCACGTGCCCTCCAATATTATATGTGGATTTATTGGCTTGCTTTGTCCACATCACCATCCCAAGGGATCTCTTACAAGGCCCCTTTTTGAGTCCAAATTTTCCCTAATGACACTACTGCATGTAGGGAAAACTAGTTGGCAATGTTTTCACCGCAAGTAGAGTTGTAGGACTCGGATTGAAGTGCTTTAAAAACACACTTGTAGAGGATGGTGAGGGGCTGGTTTGAAGCCTTTTGCATCATTAAATGAGTGCAAGGATGATGAGTAAGGGCTTCTACAAAAAACACAAGAAAAAATTCTGCATGCAGGCCGTCTACAAAGAATAACTCAAAAACGGTGAGGAATTTGTGAAAACTTTCTTCTACGCAAAGTTGTAGATCACGATGATTCCAGTATGTCTAGCAGGCACAATCCTCAAAAACGCATTCGTTTAGCAGAAAATCAAAAAAATAAAAAATGCCATTGAAAGCGGGGTTGTTGAAGAGGACTAGAGGTAGAGAGGAAGAAGGATAAGGAGGCTCTATGTGCGCCACCACCTTGCTCTGATACCATGTGAGAAAAAAGAGATGAGAGAAGAGACAATGTACTCAAGAACTCATCAACAATGTACTCAAGAACTCATCAATGAACCACTAGCCAACTTGATTAGAAATGAACTACAATGCCTCATATATATAGGCACAAAACGGATCTCTAAAAAAGTTCCTCCACCCTTTCCTCCACCCTTTCCTCCACCCAAAAATGTGTAAATAGAAAAAAATGGAAATGAATGCTATAAATCCCAAAAATGCCTAGAGGCTAAAGAGTGTGCCACTAGCATGACACCATCTGGAGATGACACCTATCCAGCAAGAAGAAGCCCCCAACCAATCAATTGGTTAGTATGATGAGAAGAAAGCTCCAAGGAAGGTTGAAGAGTGAGAGAAGCTCCAATCTCTCCAAAATGTAGATGATTTTTAAGGGATAATAGAAAATATCATTATTTGAATGTAATACTGGCATGGTAT
The DNA here is from genome assembly GCF_041138505.1 of Cibotium barometz. NCBI lineage: Eukaryota > Viridiplantae > Streptophyta > Polypodiopsida > Cyatheales > Cibotiaceae > Cibotium > Cibotium barometz. Next base: position 1,102,826 of record NW_028229436.1, on the reverse strand, counting down.
AGTTCACATATTTTTTTACAAAAGACTAAGGATCTATTTATAGGTGAGGGAGGCCTCTAACCAAGTCCAACTGGGTTCTAGAATTTTCTAGGTTCAGTTTTGCTGAATTTGGACAAGATTTGGACCTAGTTTGGCTCCCTTTTTATTTGGTTTGATCCATGAGAGAGGAGAGATAAAAATATCACAATTTTATTGAATTAAAAACTCCACCACATGTGTGAAATAGGCGCCTCCTTGAAGTCTCCCCCCTCCTTACCAAGGTGTCAAAAATATATCATTATACCAAAATATCTCATTTTTTTAGTAATATCTCATAGTTTTTAACTAATAAACCTTGTACTCAGTCAACTCTTCATCTTATGTAGGCATTTACTCATTTTTGGGTATTTTCTTTTATTCATTAGACTTATCTCCTCCCCACACTTAGATTAATCCAATTGGTCCATAGGAACCTTAATTGGACCATAATCCAGGAATTTCTGAAAATCTTGACTCTTAGGCTAAGGTCCTTTATACACATTTTCAATTAATTCCAAATGTACATTGGAAAGTTCTTTTAAAATTCCGTTTCAGGGAAAAATGTTTTGGACACTAGGAAGATTTTTATATCCAAAAATATCTCAATTTTGGATTACCTCTCTCTAGACATTTTCTCTCTCCAAGTCAAAACAAGGTAAAACAAGATCTTTCTTTTATTTAAGAGAGGGGAATAATTGTAAGAACAGAAGGGGAGGTTCTTACTCCTTTACACCTCAAAAGTTGGAGGGAGGAATCTTACATCCTACCCCACTTTAAAAACACGAGATGTCCTCATCTCGCAGAGCTGACAACTCTTTCCCTTAAGATCCAACTGATTCTGGGGTTCCTTATAGTCTGGTAAACCCAATAGAATCCTGGGATAAAGATCCCTTCCACAAGAAGAACATATACAACTCATTATTAGATAATAATTCATTCACAACATATCATTCATATCCTTAACACAATAATGGTCCATTAGACCGAAATTCCATTTGAACATTCCTCTATGGGAATTTCAGTTATGCAGGTTTTTAATTTGTCATCCCTTAACTTGATCCATTGGGTCAAGTGTTAACATCAGCAATCTCAATCCACTAATCTCATAGTGATTTGTTGAAGTCATTATCGCCATTTTAGTTATTAACATCACTACTAGGATTCGTCCCATTCATCTTGATTGTGGTTTTGTCCAACTTATCTTCTTTCAACTAGAATTCAGGAATCATCATCTTTCAATCAGAATCCAAATCAACTCATCAATTCTCAACCAAAATTTTAAAATCATATCAACCAACATTCGAATTCGTCATCTGGATAACCTTTTTGCTTATAATTTCAAGGTCTTAGATTTACTCATATATACTACCAGTAAAGAGCTGCAATTATACCCTCGATATATACGGGTAGTCACAGTCCTTGTAATTATAAGGTAAATACCATCATGTCTAGACCTCAAGCAAGTCAGGGATTCCATACAATTGTGGTACTTCCATCTGAAGACCCAATCACCTATTTATGAATCTTCATTTTGTGAATATCAATTTGTATGAATTTCATCACACAGTTACAATCTTTTACTGGTACTACATAAATTTTTGACATTTCTGGCCTCTCGGTTGTTCCACTTTAGCCAATTCTCTCTGATATCACCTGAAAGGTCCTAGCCCCCTCCGTGCAACGAATTTGGGGTTGCTAGCAGCGGAAGTAGCACTTCTTGTGCAGGGTTCTTGTGCAGGGTAGAGTCTCTCACTCGGGGCCTCGCCCCCACGGATATCCGGATGCTCATTCCTTCATCGGTGTACCTATGGCATCATTCGCAACAACCAGAACGCTCACCACCTGTCCAGGGGCCTTTTCAATAGTTCCTAGCTCATAGTACCCGGAAATATATTCACTTATAAAAATCCAGATGGACTCTGTTGAAGATCAGCAAGATCAACCAATAGATCCATATAAAAGAGCCATGGACTCATTCGTTGAGGACCAGCAAGGTCAATCAACCAGATCCATGCCCGGTTTCAGAAAACAACTCTAACTCCTTGTTCCATTTTCTTCCTCGATGCATGCATGAGTATCTTCGGTGACCCTGAGCCTGAGCACGGTATGGTCAGCACCCTCTAGGATCCTTCTCGCAGGCCACCTAGTGCTTCACTCATAGCCACTTCCTTGGTCCCTCATCCACCGTACCGGAAGCTCACCATTTAAATCGAACCGAGGCTAGTCAAGACCTCAACCAACCTTGCTACACGAGACGTTATCCATTGACTCTCCGTTAGCTGTTGCAACTTTATCACTTAGGTCTCCATGACCTCATTCACAAGATGGTCAAAATGCTTCCCCAGCATTCTTGACATAAAACAATCATTTAAAAACAGGTCATATGACAGTTTCTATAACGAACTCTCGTCTTTCCACATTGTTTCACATCAATCTACATTACTTAATCCACGTCCAATCATATGTATTCCCATCGTCCTTCATTGATTCCCATCCAATCACATCATATTCCATCTCATCACATCTATCCACATTTATCCTTATCACATCTCATCCATTCGCATCTACCCATGTCCACATCTCATCACATTACATTCATTCACATCTCATCCATTCATATATCTACCCCGATCCACATCACATCACATCAATTTCACATCACATCTCATCCATTCACATCTATCCCGATTTATAATTCATCCATTTCACATCACATCTATCCCGATTCACATCACATCCATTTCACATCACATCTCATCCATTCATATCTCTCCCGATTCACATCACATCACATCACATCCATTTCACATCACATCTCATTCATTCACATCTATCCCGATTCACCTCACATCTCATTCATTCACATCTATCTGGATTCACATCACATCCATTTCACATCACATCTCATCCATTTACATCTATCCTGATTCACATCACCTCACATCCATTCACATCCATCACATCACATCCATTCATATCCATCATATTCGTTCTCATCACCATCCCATCATATACATTCTATCCACATTACATCACATCCACATCTATCCACATCATATCTCATTCATACACATCCCAGATCATTCATCCACATCCATCCATCCAGTCATTCACATGCACGACTATTCACATCCATCCATTCATTCACATCACATCCTTTCACATAGCCTCACATCTCATTCTCATCTCATCATTCACGTCCACATTCATTCACATCACATTTTTTCACTTACACATCCATATCGATTTACTTTACACCTCATCCTTTCACATAACCTCACATCTCATTCTCATCTCATCATTCATATCCACATTCATTTACATCACATTCTTTCACATACACATCCACATCCATTTACTTTACATCTCATCCTTTCACATAACTCCACATCCCATTCTCATCTCATCATTCACATCCACATCCATTTACTTCACATCTCATCCACATTCATTTACATCACACCACATCCTATCACATCCCATTTACATCTTATTACATCCATTCACATCCTATCGCATCCCATTTTCATCTTATCACATCCATTCACATCCTATCGCATCCCATTTACATCTTATCACATCCATTCCCATCCTATCACATCCCATTTACATCTTATCACATCTATTCACATCCTATCGCATCCCATTTACATCTTATTCCCATTTAGTAGCTTCTCTTACTTCGATACCGATAATGGGACTTTTTCTAAATTTTTGCCAATTGCTTGGCCTAGATAGAGGTTCTTTTTTTTCAACGGCTATTTCCATATTCTTTCTCAATTTCTCAAATGAATTATATTCAATATTTTTCTTTTGAATAAAATAATTCATGGGATTTACAAAAATCAATTCTACCCATATAATCCAATAATGCTCAAAATTCTACTTTTGATAAATACTCATAATTTGAATTATGCTAAAATTTTCTCTTTTTTCATTTAATTTCTTGGATCTTAATTATCATGGAAATTCCTCTTTTTGTGTTTAAATGATTACATTCAAATGTCATGAGAATTCCTCTTTTATCATAAAATAAATTTATCTAAAATTTCTCTTTTCTTTAATAAAAATATCCATTAATTCAATATGCCAAGAATTCCACTTTTACTATTTAAATGATTTGAATCCAAATGTCATGAAAATTCCTCTTTTATCATTTAAATATTTCTCATGCATAAAATAAATTTATCTAAAATAAAATATCCATTAATTCCAATATGCTAAGAATTTCACTTTTCCCATCACTACTAGAGGTTTAGGGCATACCGACACTAGAATACCGACGCAAATGTCGAGCGTCGATATGTACGTCCTAAACTTGGAGGCAAAGAGTATGGGTGGGTAATTTTCAAAAGGGAGTATACCGACGCAGATACCGACACATAGATACCAACGTAGATACCGACGTAGATACCGACGCTCGTAACTTTTTACAGCCGAGAAACTCTCATTCTCTGTTTTGCAAGGCTTGGAGTGTCAAGACAAGCTATGCGTGTCTTTTCCCTCATCTCCCTCATGCGTTCGCCTTGTTCCATTTGATGTGTGTGTGTGTGTGTGTGTGCGCGTGCGCACGTGCGTGCATGTGTGTGTGTGTGTGTGTGTGTGTGGAGAGAATTAGTGAAGTGTGTGTGTAGATCTCCCTCTCTCTCCTTGGGCATTTTGCCTTTCCCCATCTCCTCATCTTCTTATGTGTGTGTGTGTGTGGAGAGAATTAGGGAAGTGTGTGTGTAGATCTCCCTCTCTCTCCTTGGGCATTTTGCCTTTCCCCATCTCCTCATCTTCTTATGTGTGTGTGTGTGTGTGTGTGTGGAGAGAATTAGGGTAAATGTGTGATGTGTGTGTATATCTCCTTCCCCTCTCTCCATCCTTCTTCTTACCTTCTTAATTATGTTTGGAGAGAGAGAGGATTTGTATGTGTGTTTTGTGAGAGATTTAGAGAGTGAGAGAGCTTGTATGTGTGTTTTGTGAGAGATTTGTATGTGTGTTTTGCGAGAGATTTAGAGAGTGAGAGAGCTTGTGTATGTGCATCTATTACTAATGTATGCAATGTGTGTAGATTTGTTCCTCCCACGTGTGTCCTAGCTTGTAGATTTGCTTCGAACACGCTCTATCTAGAGAGGTAAGCACATTACCAATTATGTTGTTTTATTACTTCTCTTTTTGTTATGTTTTAATTTGTTCTCAATTTGTAATTATTAAATGAAATTATGAGTATGCAAGCTTGTTGTTTTATGCACATATATGCTAATATTAGCATATATGTGAGTGCATAAGAAATTAATGTATGTGCTTATTTGTCTTACACACACACACTTTGCAAGAGAGAGAGAGAGAGAGAGAGAGAGAGAGAGAGAGAGAGAGAGAGAGAGAGAGAGAGAGAGAGAGAGATTTTCTTTTTGGCGCATACCCAAGGCATTTCGGTCTCTTTTTCGACTTGAAATCTAATGTCTAAGACATGCATGTCAACGCTATGTCTATATGTATATACTCTAATGTATATGCCTATAGCACAAGCTAATGTATATGCCTAAACATCGCTAATGTATATGTCTAACATCGCTAATGTATAAACTCTAATGTATATGTCTAACATCGCTAATGCCTGAACTGGACATGCCTAAACGCTATGCATATGTAAATGCTAATGCCTAAATGCTATGCATGTCCCTAAACGCTATGTATATATATGTAGATCTAGATCCTTTCCCTTAAGCGTACAATACATAGACGTGGGGATCACTAGTTCTTACACTTGATGTTTAGTAGAAAGGGAACCACTATGCCATTTTTCATCAAATTAACCATTCAAGGTGGGGAGGAACGATCTCAACTTCCTAACCCAATTACTAATTAAGAGCATAGGCGCTAATGCATAGGTGCTAATGTATAATGTCTAAACTATGTCCATTTGCATCAAATTAACGAGATAAGGTGGGGAGAGACGATCTCAATTCTCTGACCCAACTACTAAGAGTGTACCTCTTTCTCCATATTTAGTTCCTTGCTAGATCTAGATCCTTTCCCTTAAGCGTACAACACATAGACGTCGTAATCACTAGTGCTTGCACTACTTGACATTTATTAGGCAACACTATGCCATTTTAAATCAAATTAACCATTCAAGGTGGGGAGGGATTGACCGGACGATCTCAATTCTCTGACGTCTTATGCAAGATTGATGTTGCACATCGCTAATGCCTAAACTGGACATGCCTAAAGCGTACAATGCATATGTAAATGCTAATGCCTAAATGCGAATGCATTTAGGCTTACGTCTTATGCAAGCCTGCTGATGTCTAATGTCAAGATTATGCATTCAAGGTGGGGAGGGAGAAAAATTTGGTAAGCGCTTGGTAATCTTGCTTCTAGAATAGGTTAGTATAGGGAATGAAGCTTGTCTAGAGATGAATTAGGGAAAGTCATTTTCTGATCATAGGTAGGTTCAGGATGCATGTTCCATTAGGGAAGTGGGATGTCCCTCTAAAGAATCTTGCATAGGTGAGATAAGCGCTCGTATGACCATTTGCAAGTCATGCCTTGTCCTCAGGAAGAAGAGTTGTGATTCAGTCCCTTCATTTAGTTAGAAAATTAGGGACCAAGAGTTTAACGTACTTAGGAAAAGACTTGAAGAGTTTGTACTTACGGATCAAGATCGTTCTTAACGTAGGAGTTGTAGTATTCTTAAAGCCATCGTTTATTCTTGCAGTCGAGTAGCTCAAAGGTTCTCTTAGTAGAAGTGAAGATCCTTACTCTTCCTAGTGGATAAGGGACAAACGTTTTCCTAGTCCGGAGGCAAAGGACCATTCCTTCTCTCTTTCTTTGAAACATAAAGGAAAAGGCGACCTCGCTCTGCAAGCTGCGAACTTGATTGACCGGTGGGAAGGATCTCCTACTCTTGCGAGTCATAAGAATTAGATAAGTGATGTTAAACTGGGTAACCTTAGACTTAGCTCAAATTTTTCTTGATCAAGTAGTTATAGGAGTGGAAGGATAACAATTGAATCTTGTTGCAGGAAAAATAAAATAGATATAAAGTGAAAAGTAGTAAATGCAGCAATAGGCCTGCTTTCTGTAACCTTTATGCTTTCTTTTTTTTGTAAAATCTCCCTCAACGGCGGCTGGGAAAAAGAAGCTCGTTTGATGCTTTAAATGTTATTTTTAAAATCTCCCTCACGGCGCGGCTGGGAAAAAGAAGCCCTGTTTTATGGTGCCAAGTATCCATTTTCCAAAGGAGATGCTGGCAAAATTTCTGGCGAATTCTTATGGTGGCGAGGGAAGTCGAGAACGACATTTTAGCTTGGCCCGTTCCTATGGACGGGACATACCTGGGAACGGGGATTTTAGCTATGCATATGTAAACGCTAATATCTAAATGCTATGCATGTCCCTAAACGCTATGTAAACGCTATGTATATATATGTAAACGCTAATGCCTAAACACGAATGCATTTATGCTTACGTCTTATGCATTCAAGGTGCAGAGGTATCGGCACGACGATCTCGATTCTCTTACCCAACTACTAAGAGCGTTCCTTGCTAGCTAGATCTAGATCCTTTCCCTTAAGCGTACAACACATAGACGTCGTAATCACTAGTGCTTGCACTACTTGACGTCTATTAGTAGAAAGGGTAGCACTATGGCATTTTTCATCAAATTAACCATTCAAGGTGGGGAGGGACGATCTCAATTCTCTGACCCAGCTACTAAGATCATACCTCTTTCTCCATGTTTAGTAGAAAGGGCACCACTCAGTGCAAGCCTTCATCAAATTAACCATTCAAGGTGGGGAGGGACGATCTCAATTTCCTGACCCAATTACTAATTAAGAGCATACATCATTTGATTAATGATTTACATAATGCGTAATGATTTGCGTAATGCGTAACCAAATTAACCATTCAAGGTGGGGAGGGACGATCTCAATTTCCTGACGACCCAATTACTAATTAAGAGCATACATCATTTGATTATTAATGATTTACATAATGCTTAATGATTTGTGTAATGCGTAATGATTTGCATTTAATGAGCTACAGATACATGTTATCCTGCTAGATGGAGCCTCTCAATCTTGAAGAGAGAATAGCATGTCCATGCATGCGATGTAAGTATCAAATATTTTGAAAATGAAGGATTTGCAACCAGCATATCAATGATGCTGGCATATTTCCAATGGAGCGCTTCCAAAATTTAGGGTTTCAATCGTACAACCAAGCAAGTGTGCAACCACATCTTGATAACATTGCGCCTACGAATTCTCGTCCCCAACAAAGGATGAGAATATCGGAGGAGGGAGTGATAGATGGAGCTCAATTAACAGCACCCGAGGGAATGGAAGAAGGTCCAATGGAGGAAATGTTGGATGCCTTTCTCGAGCAACAAGAAGGTTTCTTCGAGGAGCATGAACATGAAGATCATCAACCATGACATTCTCAACGATCAAATTATGAACCAAAGGAAGAGGTCATGCATAAACTTGCACGCCTTCCACTATACAATGGTGCCAAGATATCTGTATTGCGTGCATCTCTTACGATGCTAAATTTACAGTCAATTTTTGGATGGTCTAATACAAGTGTCACTGAACTCTTCAAGTAAGTGATTTATGGAGATTACACCTAATGTTGGAATTTTCAACTTGTATTTGACTAAATCTTAATAGTAACGATTAGATATTGCCATACCTGCAGACTTTTGAAAGACCAAATATTGCCATACGGCAACGAGATGCCTCCATCTCCAGATGCCAAGAAGTTATTGAAATGCATAGGCATGGATTACAATAATATTCATGCTTGTTGCAATGATTGTATTCTCTTCCGCCATGAATACGAGCATTTGCAAAAATGTCCCCATTGTGACTCTAATAGATATAGAGAAGATGTTCAGGGGGAAGCTGTCCCAGTAAAGGTTCTTAGGCACTTTCCAATCATCCCAAGAATAAAAAGCATGTTCAAGTGCAAATCTATAGCAAGCTTGATGACATGGCATGCCACAACTCGCTCCACAGATGAAGTGATGTGTGTGCCTGCTGCTGATTCACCCGCATGGAGACACATTGAAGAGAAATGGCCGGCTTTTAGGGAAGATCCTCGTAACCTCCGTCTTGGCCTAGCAATGGATGGTGTAAGCCCTTTTGGTTTACGGAGCTCTTCATGGAGCACATGGCCTGTTTGCCTTGTGAATTATAATCTTCCGCCATGGTTAGCAATAAAGAAAGGTCATTTGTTGCTCTCATTAATAGTTCCAGGAAAGTACAAGGTGAAGAACATGGATGTATATTTGGCACCACTTATTGATGAGTTACGCACCTTGTGGAACGGGATTGAAGTGAAGGACATGTCAAAGGAGAGTGGCCAAAGACTTGCAACTGTGCAAGGTATTCTCATGTGGACAATGCATGATTGGCCTGGCTATGGAGAATGCTCAGGTTTGTCTATATCAGGTTATAATGCATGTCCTCTATGTGGTCCTTGACTTGATTCAAGATACTCAAAAGCATTACGAAAGAATGTCTACCAAGGACATGTTAGATAACTTGGCATGTCCTGGGATGAAGAGGCTCTCTATCTTTCACCAACTCCCCTATTGGGGTGATCTTCTTATAAACCATTTGCTTGACCCGATGCATATTTTCAAGAATGTAGCTGACATTCTGTGGAAGACCATGACAGGAAAAAAGGAGACTAAAGGCCAAAGGGACGACTTAGAAGAGATAGGTTGCATGCAAGAGTTGTGGGCTCGCACCCAAAGGTGCTACTTCCAAGAGCCCCATGGGTTTTTAGTAAGATGGAGGAACAACAAGTGAAGAGGACAATTTCAAAGTTTCGGACTCCTACAGGTTGTATACATTGTTTGAAAAGTGCATTTACAAAGGATGATGATCTTAGTGGCCTCAAGTCTCATGATTGGCACAAGTTTTTACAATTTGTGCTCCCCATAGCAATAAAGGATTGCCTCACTGAAGACATTAGAGCTACTATCTATAAGATTAGCACATTGGTGCGTTGGATTTCTTCAAAAGAGATAAAGAGAGGCACTTTGGAGACAGCTCGTTTAAACTCCATAGAGGCACTCTGCATGGTAGAGAAGTTTTTCCCTACAAGTTTATTAACAATCCAGATGCATCTGCTAGTTCATGTTGTAGATGAGGTTGCTGAAACAGTCCATTCAAGATGGATGTTCTTTTTGGAGAGGTTTATGAAGACATTAAAGAGATTTGTTTGCCAAACAGCTCGCCAAACAGTCCATTCAAGATGGATGTTCTTTTTGGAGAGGTTTATGAAGACATTAAAGGGATTTGTTTGCCAAACAGTTCGCCCGGAGGGAAGTATGTCAGAAGGGTGGCTGATACAAGAGTCCCTTGTTTACATCACTCAATATTTAAGTTCATCAGATCCAGAGATACCTCGACTATGGTCTCAAGAGTCTAACAAGCGAGTCATTGGCGAGGAACCTCAAGGCCAAGGCATTAAGAGAAAGATGGATAACAATTTGTGAGAAAAAATCAACAAATTTTGCATCTTGAACTCGCATGTAATGGAGAAGTGGATTGAGACATATGAAGCTCTCAAGCGACAACGCGAGTACAAGATCATTTAAGTTTCAGAAGGAATTGCACTACAAGATCATTTAAGTTTCAAAAGGAATTGCACTACAAGAAATCTCCCATATCCAGAAGGTCTGCAAGCTCTTCCGGACTTTCCCATAGGTAGATGGCTAGAAGCTACAATTTTAGAAGCCAAACGGGCGTGTTTAACTATAACAGATGAGGGAGGAGGAGCTTACAAAAGGATGCGATTGGCATGTAAGTGTTTAAGTTCTACATGTCTCTCTTTTTTTTCTCTACATGTCTCACTTATTATTTGTCCATCAACAATCTGTATGTGCTATTTGTAGTATCACAAATATGGGGCGTTTTGGTCACATGGACGTCATTTTTGAGTAGAACGAATAGACCAAAGAAGAGCAACCTTTGATTGTGGTGTCACAGCAGCACAATTTGTTCAAGAAAGTCGAGCAAGTGCAAGTGATGATAACACAATTAGTGGAATGCTTGATTACTTTGGAACCATTCAAGACATATTAAAGGTTGGCTTTAGAAGTTTTGAGTTGTTTATCTTTGATGTGAAGCGGTTTAAGGTAATCACAAATGGGCCACATGCAACTGTACGTAGAGACAAGAGTGGCCTCATCCAAGTGGACTCCACAAAGTTATGGACCGATTAGCGAGATACTTTTGTGCACCCAGAACATTGTGAGCAGGTTGTCTTTAAAAAGCAGATCCAAAAGATCTACGCTGGCTATTTGTGGTTCAAGTCGCCCCCCGCAGAAGCAAATTTGTGAAGAATTAGAGCTACAACAGGGTGATGTGGATTCACAGGGTGGTGGGGAGCAACAAGAACAAGACAATATCAACAATGAAGAGGAGCAAGAAAATGAAGAGGAACAACTAGAGCAAGATCCAAATGAAGAGGTGCAAACCAATGAAGCTGGGAAATCTATTGAGGAAGAAGAGGTGCAAACCAATGAAGCTGGAAAACCTGTTGAGGAAGAAGACATAGATGATGAGGACAGCCTTCATCAAGGGACTTTTAATGATGAGGATGCTGAAATGTACATAGATATAGATCTCTTTGGGGCTACTGATCTTAATGAGGATGATAGAATAGATAATGATTTTTAAAATGATATATCTTAATGATTATGCAAATAGTTATGACATATTTGTAATGATTTTATGACATTGAAGGTGCAAAGTGATATGGTTTACCATTGTTGTTTAGGGAAGTTAATGTTTGTTATATGGTCCTTTCATTGTTTGCCACTGTTAATGTTTACCACTGTTAATGTTTACCATCGTAATCACTAGTGCTTGCACTACTTTGACGTTTATTAGTAGAAAGGGCAGCACTATGGCATTTTTCATCAAATTAACCATTCAAGGTGGGGAGGGATGATCTCAATTCTCTAACCCAACTACTAAGATCATACCTCTTTCTCCATATTGCGTTCCTTTCTAGATCTAGATCCTTTCCCTTAAGCATACTACTTGACGTTTATTAGTAGAAAGGGCAGTACTATGGCATTTTTCATCAAATTAACCATTCAAGGTGGGGAGGGATGATCTCAATTCTCTAACCCAACTACTAAGATCATACCTCTTTCTCCATATTGCATTCCTTTCTAGATCTAGATCCTTTCCCTTAAGCATACTACTTGATTTATTAGTAGAAAGGGCAGTACTATGGCATTTTTCATCAAATTAACCATTCAAGGTGGGGAGGGACGATCTCAATTCTGTGACCCAACTACTAAGATCATACCTCTTTCTCCATATTGCGTTCCTTTCTAGATCTAGATCCTTTCCCTTAAGCATACTACTTAACGTTTATTAGTAGAAAGGGCAGTACTATGGCATTTTTCATCAAATTAACCATTCAAGGTGGGGAGGGACGATCTCAATTCTGTAACCCAACTACTAAGATCGTACCTCTTTCTCCATATTGCGTTCCTTTCTAGATCTAGATCCTTTCCCTTAAGCGTACTACTTGACGTTTATTAGTAGAAAGGGCAGCACTATGCCATTTTTCATCAAATTAACCATTCAAGGTGGGGAGGGACGATCTCAATTCTTTGACCCAACACATAGACTACAGGTGCAACTTGATATGGTTTACCATTGTTGTTTATCATTGTTAATGTATGTCATATGGTTCTTTCATTGTTTACCATGTAATTTTCATTTCGCACAAGTTTGTCATATGGTTTTTTGTCCAACAGGCCATGGGTGATGACTCACTGACGCTCAACTACAGTCCTAATTTCTCATTTAACCCTACACCTCAGGGCATGAGTCCCGACCAATTATATGGTTTTTTCTCGTCCATGACTCCAGAGTAGAGAGCCATGGCTCATACTTATTGGGGTTCTGGAGCAGGGACATCTGCCTCACCATCTGGCCTCACGACGGCAGTTCCCACACCTGTAGGTACGACAGCAGTTCTCCCACACCTCATACCACATAGCCTTGCACTCCTCTTACAACTCAATCTATCACCTCTTCACATAGACGTCGCTCACGTAGTAGAGGTTGTTGTGGTGGTTGTGCCACATATGCTATGACACCACCACGTGAGCGTCCTTCGCTCTCATCTGTTGATAGCACACCCATGGGTTCACCTTCCACTCCTTGGGGTGCACATGACCATGACAACAACAAGATATACACAATTAGGGATGGGGCACCTATAATGAATAGTGTAGGGAAGGCAATGAAGATACAAATTCGACAATTGTGCACTATACAGTTTCACAACTCTGTTATGACTTTATGGGATCAGCAAGATAAGGAGAAGAAAATTACATAAATACAAAGATAAAGCAAGAGTTTCAGCCATCTGACCCTAGGAATCCCGTCTCTAATGAGTGGATACAATATACAACTCGCATTTTGATGGGGCATCGTAGGTCAGAGGCGAGGAATGCATTTAGAGAGGGGAAAGAGAAACCTGTTTGGCTAGATGATAGGGAGTGGGAAGGCATAGCTCAGGAGCTCACAGAGACACCAGAGAGGTTTCAACAACAAAGAGAGGTAGCAAGGACGAAACAGTAGGGGCTTCTCATCTTGGGAGTGGTGGTTACGAAACCATGCGCCATGAATTCGTAAGTATTTGTAGCAATTTTGTTTATCTAAATGTATGTATGTGGGCTAAATGTTGATTTCTAAAAGTTGTAATTGTTAATCGTTTATGTAGGAGTTGGTCATGAATCGCTAGCAAGTAGGCGAGAAGAGAAGTACGCTCACAAATATGGCCTTGTGGCCTTATTTGAGATGCTTGAAGCAGAAGGAGAGACCATCAATTGGGAGGCATTACCATAATGTAAGTCCTCTAAACTATTAGTATATGATCAAAATATTCATGAGTAATATTTCTTTATCTGAAAAATACAAAAACGAGCACGGTTGTCTTTTGTGTTGTATTTTGAACAGAACGGTCCTGTCTGTTTACTGCTGTTGAGTCCTGTTGATGACTGCAGCATGTAGCATGCAACACCATTTTGTCCAAAAAATTTTATGTTATGGTCGTCGGTATGTGCGTCGGTATGAGCGTCGGTATGAGCTTCGGTATGTGCTATACGGTATATGCATCAGTATATACTTTGGTATATGCTTTGGTATGACCTTCGGAGAGAGCGTCGGTATATATATCGGGTATTATCGACGTTGTGGTTCCGACGCAGATACTGGGGTTTATACCGATGAGACGAGGCTTTTTTACACCCCGTTTAATGACGTCGGTATAAGCGCCGGTATTAGGCTATCATGTAGTAGTGCATTGAAATGATTGAATTCCAAATGTCATGGGAATTCCTCTTTTATCATTTAAATAAAATTACCATAATTTTCTCTTTTTTTTATTATTTAATTATGCATAAACCTTAAAAATTAGTTTTCCATTGAATGTGATGAAAATCATTCTTTAAGCATAGGATGACGAATCCTAGAATATGGTAGAAAGTCCTCTTTTCACGTTATGCACATAAGAATGAATTATGTATCAATTTCTAAAAAATTTTGCCATAGCTCCGCTGCTATTACTGATAATTTTTAATGTTTTTGAAAAGAATAAACTTAGTAATACAATTATGATAGTGTAACTATCTTCTAAACTTAAATCCAATTTATGGATTTAAATCATAACATTATCATAATTTTAGAAGCATAAAAGTATAAAAGCCCTTTCTTAACCTCTAGCTTCACAAGCCTAGAGTTTGATTTGTGAATTGAGATTTTATCAATAAGAAGCATCATTTGTATAGAGAATTGGTCATAGGAATGACCATTCTTTTGGGGAGAGAGAGATAAACATAAAAAGCATCCTAATTAAGCATAAATGTAAACTTTTCTTAATTATTCATTACAACTCTTAAGAAAAGCTTCATTTGCGTTATAAACACTTAATTTAGAAACTTCTCAAGCTTGAGAGGGGTTGAGAAGTGAAAACATTGAGAATAGTAGAGAAAAACCATAAAACTACACTTTACCTCTTGTTTCTGCTTGCTTCTCTATCTTAGAAGAAGCCCCCAACCAATCAATTGGTTAGTATGCTGAGAAGAAAGCTCCAAGGAAGGTTGAAGAGAGAGAGAAACTCCAATCTCTCCAAAATGTAGAGGATTTTTAAGGGATAATAGAAAATATCATTATTTTAATGTAATACTAGCATGGTATAGTTCACATATTTTTTTTACAAAAGACTAAGGATCTATTTATAGGTGAGAAAGGCCTCTAACCAAGTCCAACTAGGTTCTAGAATTTTCCAGGTTTAGTTTGGGTGAATTTGGACAAGATTTGGACCTAGTTTGGCTCCCTTTTTATTTGGTTTGATCTATGAGAGAGGAGAGATAAAAATATCACAATTTTATTGAATTAAAAACTCCACCACATGTGTGAAATAGGCGCCTCCTTGAAGTATCCCCCCCTCCTTACTACAAAGGTGTCAAAAATATAACATTATACAAAAATATCTCATTTTTTTAGTAATATCTCAATCAACTCTTCATCTTATGTAGAGATTTACTCATTTTTGGGTATTTTATTTTATTCATTGGATTTAACTCCTCCCCACACTTGGATTAATCCAATTCGTCCATAGAAACCTTGATTGGACCAGAATCTAGAAATTTCTAAAAATCTTGACTCTTAGGCTAAGGTCCTTTATACACATTTTCAATTAATTTGCACATAGAAAAGTTCTCTTGGAAATTCTATTTCAGGGAAAACTATTTTAGACACTAGGAGGATTTTATATCCAAAAATATCTCAATTTTAGATTACCTCTCTCTAGACATTTTCTCTCTCCAGGTCAAAATAGGGTAAAACAAGATCTTTCTTTTATTTCAGAGAGGGGAGTAATTGTAAGTACAGAAGGGGAGGTTCTTACTCCTTTACACCTCAAAAGCTGGAGGGAGGAATCTTACATCCTACCCAACTTAAAAAACGCGAGATGTCCATCTCACAGCTGGAGGACAACTCTTTCCCTTAAGATCCAATGATAAGCACAAGCCAAGGTCAAGATGATACAAGGTTCCCATGACCTTGTTGTGCCAATTTGTATTCCAAGTATGGTATTTTTTCTTGCCTATTTGTAGTGATTGCTTTACTTTTCTTGCCTATTTGTAGTGGTTGCTTTACTTTTCTTGCCTATTTGTAGTGGTTGATTTACTTTTGAAACTTCACATCTTACTATATGAAGCTTTCATGCTTAAGTGATAACATTAAAAGCGAGGACATCCTAATCATCTTCCAACCATTGTGGAGGTCGCAAAATCTCACAATCCCTCTCTCCGACGGACATTGTATCTAGAGATGCAAGGAGATTATCATCAGATTGATGATGATGGAACTGAGGAGGTGGCCTACACAAACTATGTTCCCATTATACTTATTGGAGTGTTTGTACGCAATCCACCAAGTAGATATATCCCAACATATATCCAAGAGGAAGGAAATGATGTTGTGGATGGGAAAGATTTTGGGCCACATTCCATTGTTGCTTCAGTGTGAATATTGCAATAGGAAAGAATCCAATCTGATAATGGGTATTACTGTAAGCCTCTACGAGGTCCAGCTAAGAGACCAGTGGTGGTTACTACAAGGTATGAAACAAGAAAGAGCTTTTTTATAATTTGAATTTGTGAAATCATGTTCAAGATGATAGGGAATTTATCTATTTTTTTCACTTTGCAGGTGGTTGCTTGGAACTTTCACCACCATGGATGGGGACTTAGTTCTTGATTGTTTTGCAGGGACAAGTAGCATGGCAAAGGCATGCAAGTAGATGCTCCAGCATTGTATAAGCATTGAGGATGATTCGCTATGCCATGAAATTGAGTTGGGAGGGCTTGAAGACATGCCTGAAGACCTTGATGATAATAAATTCATTGGCAAGGAGACAGAGGCATTGTAAAGGGCACAAGTGGAACCTATGATGGCAACTATGAAACCTTTGCCACCATGGAATCAAGGTCTTAGGCCATATGCACATCCCTCCCCATCTATGCCACTCCATTTTATCCACTACCATCTAATGCACCATTTCCTTACCATGTTCCTCCACCTTTTATGCCAATCCTAACATATCCTCCAAATTGGATAGCACCATCACAGCCCCTTCCTTCTCAAGGGCCCCCACATAATAGAATCAGGAGCTTGAGTATGCCTCCACATACTTGAATGACTCTAGGAATGGAGGTTTTATTTTGTTATTTTGAACTATATTCTCATGGCATATACTTTTGAACTACGATTCTCATGGCATATTCTTTTGACATTGTATGAATGAGACTCTACTAATGGAGGGTTTATATTGATATTTGGAATCATCAACTGTAGTTTACATGACATTGTCTATTGTAATTTTTTTATATTGAGCAATGAGAATTTAAATTAAAATTTTGAATCATCAATTGTAATTTGCATGACATAATCTATTGTAATTGTTTCATGTGTGGAGAGAGAGAGAGAGAGAGAGAGAGAGAGAGGGGGGGGGGGGAGGGGTGTATCTTGTACCTTGTATAGCAATTTTGAGTTGCATCAAGAGATAAGGAGTTAGCATAGGGGTGTAAAGAGATAGAAAATAAGACATGGGGGTTTAAAGAGAGAGGGAGATCATGGATGTAAGAGTGAGATCGAGAGAGAGCATGAAAGAGGGTCCTAGGGGAGAGAGCGTGAGAGTGAGGGAGTGAGAGTAGAGAGAGAAAAAAGCGCTTGCCATTTTGGAGGAATCGCTCCTCGCCAAAAAAATTTCCCCCGTTCAAAACACGCTCCCCTTTGGTCTCTCCATCATATGCCAAGGTACCATTGCTAGGAACAGTAATGTGTGAGTACAATGTGTAGTGTTGGTGTAGACAAATCTCAAATATAGGAGTAGAGATGCTTACAATGATTTTAACATGAACTTATTCCACTATGGGTGGCTGCAGGTATTATGTAACATTCATTGATGATCACATGAGGAAATTGTGGGTGTACTTCATGAAGGAGAAGAGTGAATTTTTCACTCATTTTCAGAATTTCCGAGTGATGGCAAACAAGAAAGTATGTGAAGTGCCTAAGGTCAGATGGAGAGGGAGAGTACTTCTCCAATGAGTTCTCTGATTTCTTGTGGAAGAATGGCATTTAGAGATAGTTTACATGTTGATACACTCCGTAGCAAAATGGAGTTAGTGATGATCAAAAAAACATGCACATTACAGAGATAGCACGAGCATTGATGAGGACAAAGAAGAATATGCCGCATAGCAATTGGGTTGAAGCTGTTTCCACAGCAGTTTATATCATGAACATGACCCCTACTACAACCATACATAATGTAACGCGCCAGAGAAGAAATTCAGCAAGAAACCTTTTTTGTCTCACTTGAAAGTTTTTGGATGTATTGCCTATGTGCATTTGCCACAAATGAGTTGCATACAAAGCTGGATCCAAAGGTAGAAAAATGTGTGTTTATATATTTTCTTGAGCAAAAGGGATATAGATTCTATAACCCTACTACACGTGAGATGAGGATAAGTAGAGATATTTGTTTGATGAAATGAGTAGTTGGTGCACTGCGAAGAAAGATGCCATTGGGGTTGATGTAAATGGAAATGTGATTGCACAAAATGCAAGTCAGCAATCACAATCATTTAGTGGACCTAGAGAGTCCTCTTGTGTTGGGTCTGCTGATTGACCTTGGAGTGGCACGCTATGTCAAAATACCAATCTTGAAAATGTAGTTGGTGCATCACAAAAAGGCAAAGAGAAGGTTGGTGAGCCTCTTAGTATGCCCGACATTTTTATAGGGCATTCTTATGTTGATGGAGAGTCTAATGGCTCAGACCAGAGTCATGATGATGAGCTTGGGATTCCATCTATTAGAACACCTGGTGTAAGAAAGGCAAGAGAAGCTGTAAAAATACTAGGTAGTGATCATGGACAACACAGGTTAGTGGTGAGATTCAGAAAACCTATTGATAGGTTAACATATGATGGTTATGTCGCTCATCATTATGCATATATGGCTAAAGTTTTGCAAGATGTTGAACCCATATGTTTTGAAGAAGCTATTGGGAATTTAGATTGGGAGAAAGCCATGGATGAAGAAATGGCTACATTGAGACTTGAGACTTGGTGCCATTGCCTAAGAACAAGAAGGCTATTAGATGCAAGTGGGTGTACAAAATAAAGCACAACTCATATGGAAGTAACAAAGCAAGATTGGTTGCCAAAGGTTATTCTCAAACTGGCAACTATGAGAGCTGTTATTGTTGCGGTGGCTATATAAAAAGGATGGGTATTACAACAAATGGTTGGATGTTAAGAATGTGTTCTTGCATGGTGATTTTCAAGAAGAAGTGTATATGGATCAGCCAATAGGTTATGAAGATGTGGGTCACCCTGATTTTGTATGCAAGCTGTGTAAAGCTTTATATGGCTTGAAACAGGCACCGAGAGCATGGCATGATAAGATAGCACAATATCTTATCACCATTGGTTTTCATGTGGCAGATGCTGATCATTCACTCTATATGTGCAGAAGACTGATAAGGGCCTTGTGGTCACCACAATCTATGTGGATGACTTGATTGTTGGGGGTGATAGTAGAGAGGAAGTTGAGAGTGTGAAATGTCTCCTCAAGCAAAAATTTGACATGAAGGATTTGGGTGAGCTGAGGTACTTCCTTGGCATTGAGGTTGTTAGGACGGCCAAGGGCATATGGCTATCACAGAGGCAATATGCATTGGACATCGTATCCAAATATGGTATGGTTGGTTGTAAGCCAATTTCTATGCCATTAGATTCAAATGGCAAGTTGAGTGCAATTGTGGGTGAGATTTTGGAGAACCCCACTATGTACAGGAAGATAGTTGGGTAGCTTTATTTACATGATAATCACCAAGCCAAATTTGAATTATACAGCTAGATTGGAGAGTCAGTTTATGCAGGCTCAGTTGGATTGGAGAGTCAGTTTATGCAAGCTCCTCGGAAGCCACATTTGGATGGTGTGAGGCACACATTGCGCTATGTGAAGTCTACAATAGACTATGGTCTCTTTTATGAGGCTGGTACAGAGTTGCAGGTGTTTGGATACAGAGATTGGGCTGGTAGTATCGCAGAAGATAGGAGATCTACCAGTGGATTTATATTCTCTTTTGGGAGTGGTGATGTGACATGGAGCAATAAGAAGTAACCAATAGTTGCCTTGTCGAGTACAGAGGCAAAGTATAGGGGTGTTGCTATGGCAACATGTGAGGTAGCTTGGTTGCACAAGCTACTTGGTGATTTGGGGCTGTAGGTTAATAGACAGGTTGTCATCTATTGTGACAACCTTAGTATACAGTTGGCGCGAGGAACCCAATTTTTCATATACGAACCAAACATATAGAGGTCCACTATCACTCCATCAGAGAGAGGGTCTTGGCAGGAGACATTGATCTCATGTATGTTAGCATAAAGTAGCAAGTGGCTAACATTTTCGTGAAAGCCCTTAGAGTAGAGAAGCTTCGTAGATTCCAGAATATTCTTGGAGTCCTAGAGATGGAGTTGAGCTTGAGGGGGAGTGTTGAGATGTCAATACAAGGTGACACTTATGATATGCATGGGTGACTATTTTGCCACTTATATCCCTGGCATGTTTGGTAGGATACTAACATGATAGATCTTTACCAGTGATTCTATAGCTGGACTACACCAGCTACTAGTCCACCACTGAGTTATGGCACTCTTATCTTGCCAGCTCACTCACTTAGCATGTTCACATTCTATCTCTTCCTGTTGAGACACTATTGTAGAGGAGGAGGCTAGGGTGAGCAAAGATTCTATCCAATCCCATACTGCTACTTCTTTTGAGATCTCTTCTTCTGGGAACACCTCTTGAATAGGGTATGGATACAACTCCACTATGTCTACCATATTGCACTAGAACCCATCATAGGAATTTAACCAATTCCATAGAGGTTCTGTCGCCTCTCCTTCTGAGCCAAACGGTCCCAGGCCTCATCCTCTGGTAATCCTTTCCCTTCCTTGGGTCCTTCCTCTTGAGTGGGAATCATGTCATGTAGGACAGTGCCCCGTGCACTCTCATCGGGGCCTTTTTCCAAGGGCAAGGCCATTGTCCCCTCCAGGTTAGAGATATGCAAGTTGTCCCAACCCCAATCATGGATCACCTGAGCTACCCTCAACCAAGGCCTTCTAATGAGCAAGCTATAGGCTCTTCGAGTTGGTGGGAGGTCTAACACCACAAAAGTCATTTCGCACACTAATCCCTCAAAACTGATTGGAACTTTCCTGACTAGTCCCACATGCATCACTTCTCTCTGGTCTGCCACTCAGATGGTGAAGGGAGCTGGCCTGGTAATTCCAAGACCCAAGACTTTCCTAGTAGCTTCTAGCATGATGTTAACACCAGAACCACCATCCAGAATGGTCCCTATAATTTGAGTTCCTCCCACGAAGACTGTCAAGTGATCGGCCACTCCTAGGATAGTGAGGCATACCCTTGCTTGCTGCCTCCTAGCCCGTCGCCCACTACTACTAGATGTGGCTTCACCCCCTTGCTGTCTTCGGCGGATCCATGCAATGTTGGACCAAGCCTATCAGTTACTCTCCTATTTCCTGGCTCAAACCACATAATTGAGGAAGGGTGATTTTCAACTTTGCTCCTGCCAACTTTTCCTCCCTACTTAAATTACTAACCTTGGGTTGGGTAGACTCCTCATCCGTCTTTGAAGGTGTGGTGGTTGGGGGAATGACCAAGGTAGGCACCTCTTCCTTCTCCATGACTGATGTTTGAATAATGATTTCCTCCACGGCCTCCTTATAAGCTTGGTCCACAATGGATGGGTAGACTGCACCATCAGGGAGAGAAGTTGGTGTCTTTAGGGCTCCTTGGGACTTGGTGACAGCCACCACTATTGGAGTGCCAGCAGTGGAAGGTGGCACCACTGCCACTATTGGAGTGTCAACCTTGGGAGATGGGACAATATTGGGTGTAGTGGTCTTGGCTCTCTAAGCAATGGAGGCATGGGGGTGAGCCCTCTGGTACCTTGTATTGAGCTTGCATGTGGCCGCTCCCCCCACAACGGTGGCATATAAGAGGCCGGGTGGGGTTTGGGAGGATGGCGATTGGTGAACCTTTGGTTAGGCCAAGCCCCCATACGTGTTTTTAGCAGCCGGAGGTACTAGAGGAGCTACAACAACATAGACCACCGAGGGTGGGTTTTGATAGAATTGGGGTGTTTGTGGGACCAGCACAGGTGGGAGTGGGAGGTATGGCTGATAGGTTGGGAGAGTGTCTACTTGATATGGGATTTACATAGGTAGGGGGTTGTATGTTAACGGTTGCTCCAGAGGGGATGAGGTATGGCTGATAGGTTGGGAGAGTGCCTACTTGATATGGGATTTGCATAGGTAGGGGGTTGTATGTTAACGGTTGCTCCAGGGGATGAGGGGTATTGGTGTATGCTACCATGGCTACTTGAGCTCCCTGTTGAGATGATGTGGCCTAGGTGGTGGAGGGGTTTGTACAAAAGCAGCCATGGGGGAGGGAAGGGTATGTGGGGCAACTAAGTAGCTCCACATACCATGGGGGAGGGAAGGTTATGTGGGGCAGCCATGGGGGAGGGAAGGGTATGTGGGGCAGCCATGGGGGAGGGAAGGGTATGTGGGGCAGCTAAGTAGCTCCCAGGGATAGACCCAACCATTTGCACTCACAAAATTCCACTAAAAGAAGACAGTTGGCCAAGCAAGAAGGGCATCCACTTAGTGCATCCAAAATATTCCGAAGTGGTGAAGATAGATTTGGACAAGATGGAAGAGGCATGTATCATCATTCCCATTGAGCACTCCGAGTGGTTGTCACCTAAAGTGGTGATCCCAAAAAAGAAGCCCAACAAGATCAAGATCTGTGTAGACTTCAGACCTCTCAATCTCAGTGCACAATTAAAGGTGGGTTTCCCTTGCCTTTCATAGAGCGGGTTTTTTGAAGATCTGCCCGACCAAGGGTGGTGGTTCAAGGTGATGGAACACCTGCCTCACCTCACTCCTAGTGTTCGTAAAGTGTCAGGTATCGAGTCTCCACCTCTCTCTAAAAAAAAATCCCCCTTTGAGTTATTTTTTCCATTACACGTTTATAAAAAAAACGTTTTGTCTCACACCTCACCACCACCCCCTCTCTCTCTCTCTCTCTCTCTCTCTCTCTCTCTCTCTCTCTCTCTCTCTCTCTCTCTCTCTCTCTCCCTTTTGCACAACTTGCTCTTACTCCCCACCCTCTCTCACCAACCACCCCCCCTTTTCTCACCGATTCAAGCCAAAAAAAAACCCCTCCTAGTTTTCTTCTTCCCATTACAAGCCAAAAAAAAAACTTCCCCCTCTTAATTTTCTTTTTTCTTAAAAAAAACCAATATTTTTACAAAAGAAAACACCCGCAACAATTTTTCCCCTCACTCCCTCTCCCCACGACCACCCCTCTTTTTTCCCCCTCACCAACCAAGGGCACCCCACCGACCAATCCCCCTCACCGACCATCACCCATCCCCCCCCCCCCTCTCTCTCTCTCTCTCTCTCTCTCTCTCTCTCTCTCTCTCTCTCTCTCTCTCTCTCTCCCCCCCCCTCACCGACCACTCTCTCTCTCTCTCTCCCCCCCCCCTCACCGACCACCCCCTCTCTCACTCCCCACCGACCACTCTCCTTCTATCTCTCCCCACCACCAACCCCCCCCCTTATCTCACCCCATCACTCCCTCACCCCACCGACCAACCCCCCCTCTGACCCCTCGGACCGCACAAGCGCCCCCCCTTGTTCACTCATCCCACCAACCCAACCATCTCGCCCGCAGCACTCTCCCTCCCACTCCTCACCGACCAGCACCCCCCCCCCACTTGTGCACAGCATCCCCCCTCTACTCTCTCGTGCGCAACACCCCCCTCTCTCGCTTACCTCACACCCCTCGCTCCCTCGCTTACCTCACACCCCTCGCTCCCTCGCAACCTATAACGTACCTCTCTGAGATTAACCAAGCTATGATCAAAGATAATCTTAAGTTTTGGATGCTATAGATTTCAGTAATGAATTCCAGCAGATTTTCGGTGGTTTTTTCAATAGTAAAGACAAGAGTTAAAATTAAGTGAAAATTCAAGATTGAGTTTTCAATTAGTTAGTATACTCAAAGGAAGCCTTTAAGTGTGTAGACAGACATGCAAATCAAAATTTGATAAAAACGTAAAACGTGACCTATTTTTGGATTTGACTTTCACATACAGCTGACTTTCGCGATTCCGCCCCCGTAAGGTTGTAGACCACACATGTTCTGATAATTTTAAGTATCCACGTGATTAGTTTCTCTGATAACTTTGCAGCACAAAGTTATACCTGTTCCAGGTTGCAACCCCTGACAACAAATCTGAGAGGCTTGTCAAATCTTTAAACTATTCTTCCACAACTTCTGGAGAGTAGACATGGATTCCCAATCAATCAAGGCATCAGCAAATATATCAGGGAAGTACACAAACACTCTTTTTATTATTTTGCTTTCAATTCTGATACTAAATAAATAAATCGATAAGTGCATATATGAGAGAATCCGAGTCGATATAAGACACGTTTAATGATGAGTAATTCTTGACGTTATTAATTATACACGATCGCTTTAGTCTATATGACTCATAGAATAAACACTTTTGGAAGAAATAGAAGATAGAATATTTAACTACTACTACTTATATGATTAGATTCTAGATAAAACCTTCTTTAGGGGCTATTTTGCGAAGAGTTTATCTTTCCCTATGTTTAGAATCAGATTTTGATGTAAACATGAAAGTTTTAGATGGCAAGAAACTCTACAAGAGTGTATGAGACTCTAGAAAGCCAAAATTCCTTTCGTTTTTTTTAGTTATTCGAGTGCAAAGTGGGGCACTTGCCTGTTTTTGACAGTTTCATGCTGAAAACACAACTTTAGCTATTTTGAATGCTCTCTGAAAGAGACCTTAGAACTCATTTTTAGAGAACCGTTTCACTGAGACGTGCTTTATAGAGCATTAGAAGTCCCAAAACTATGTAGTTTTGACTTTTCTCTAATTCCAAATAGATTGGAAGATATTACTCTCCCAAAGAGACCAGTTATTAGGCTTTGCCTTAGAAATTGCTATCAAGATTGACTACCTTATCTATATAGACCGGATGGACTAACGCATAAGCATAGTTAAGACTTAGCTATAGTGACTAGAGATGACCTTGCTCGTTAGAACATGATAATTGATTATGTTAAAAATAAGGATTCCCATTTGACTTAAAAGATAAAGAGAATTTAAAGAAGCCTATTTTATACTTGAAATTGCTTTTGTGATTGATTTGAATATGCATGCCTTGAAATATTATGGACAGAGATGAGTGTGAGATGATATGTATAAGTTATGATTGCTTTGTTTTGAGATGAATGATTGATATGCACGTGTTTGACTGATTCATATGCATGTGTATGATGAGACTCGACATGAGATTTTGAGATTCAGGCCGGTCGTCCCTTAGACAAGGAACGCCGAACAAAGAATGAGATTTATGCCCCTCTGGGAGCCATTAGTAGAACCCAGAGAGAACGAGATTCAGAAAGAGGCATACCTAGGATAGTCGCGATGTCCAGTGTGGAGGTTAGGTGGATGGGCATCGGAGAAAGCCCTAGATTGGCTAGATTTTGGTCATTATGACTAACCATGTTGTCGAGCATGGTGATGATGAAACAATCTTGAGATAGACACATACATTATTGATTGATTTATATCATGTGAATGTTTGTTTATCACGTGATTCTTTGCTTATGTGATAAGGACCTTGGATATGGCATGCATGCTTGTTTGCTATTTGAGAAGGTTGATTTGATTGTATTGCTATGTAGAAATAGCAAGATTAAGTGAGTTTAATGTTTTCTTAAATTAAGTTGTACGATTAAGATATGGTTAGATTCAAGACCATTTCATAACCCCACACTTATCCGCGCCCCCCCACCCCCCGGGCCCCAGCCCCTCACTCTCCTCACCCCACTAACTAGCCCCTCACCAGCCCCCGTAGCCATCACCTAGGCCCCTCTCTCTCTCACCCCACTGTCAACCACCACCACAGCCCCTCTCTCTCTCACCCCACTGTCAACCACCACCACAGCTATGGCC